>NC_044050.1:8383706-8503706 GCF_902167405.1 Gadus morhua | reverse complement strand
CGCATCATACACGAGGTACGTTTCACTGTTGTTACATTATAGTTACATTACATTATAGTAACAGAAAAGTTACATTTTAGTTACATAACATTATAGTTACATTTTAGTTACATTAAAGTTAGCTTACATTAGAGTAATATTTTAGTTGCGTTACGTTATAGCTACATTACATTAAAGTTACATAATATTATAGTTACATTACATTACATTTACACTGTGACATTATGTTTACATCCATTATTACATTACATAATTTTATATGATGGTGTGTGTGTGTGTGTACGCAGGTAAACAAGACCTTCCAGGAGCTGGGGGTGCTGAGGGACCTGGGGGGCATGTGGGAGGAGATGAAACCCAAGGTGTGGAACTTCCTGGAGAACAGCAGCGAGATGGACATGGTCCGGGTAGGTCCGCAGGCCGCAGGCCAATGTCAAAGGGATCTCCTGTTTGTTGAATGAAACTCAACTCAACAAAGAAAAAACACATAGTTAGGATTACCCGTATTTTATAGAGAACAAACATTATAATTACAACTCTTCAGTATTGGGCTGACTCAACAGATACAAACAACACTCCTTTGTGGGTGATCTAATGGTACTGCATCTTCACATAGAGAACACTGCTCTCTGCTGGTGGTGAAACAGTACTGCACACTCACTCAGAGAGCACTGCCCTCTGCTGGTGATAACACGGTACTGATTCCTCTCCCACCAGACGCTGCTCCAGAACAACGCAAGCGCGGCGTTCTTCAACAATCGCCTGGGCGACACCCAGTGGACCGTGGAGGACGTGTCCCACTTCCTGTCCAAGACAGCAGAGGTGGTGGGGGAGGGGGCAAAACGGGCGGGGGGCTACACCTGGAGGGAGGTCTTCAACGAGACTGACCAGGCCATCCTTACCGTCTCCCGCTTCATGGAGGTGAGAGTCTGTGTGTGCGTATTTGCTTGTGTGTGTGTGTGCAGCTTTGTGTGTGTGTGTGTGTGTGTGTGTGTGTGTGTGTGTGTGTGTGTGTGTGTGTGTGTGTGTGTGTGTGTGTGTGTGTGTGTGTGCCTTTATCGTGTATCATTTAATACAAGCAACTAGACTTTGTCATAAACAAAGGGTGTGTTCCAACAACCAGAAAGCAGGGAATCCACATTTTAATGAAATAAACAAATCCAAAACAAATATATCCAAACGGTCACGCTTCTTAAAAAGAACGAGACAGTTTGACGGCTCCGGATCAAATCCATTACAACCTCCTGTTTACAATCTTCTATGCAAGCGTCTGACCGACCAGATAACACAGGGTCACTGGGGAAACCATCCAACCAGGACAAAAACCTTCCTCAGCATTATAGGCACACTGGCATGGCCTTAATGTCGCTTTGGATACCGTAGCACCATGACATCAACCAGGCCTGAACTGTAGACGAGGCCTTGTTGTGGACATACAGAGGGTGTAGTGTACAGTGTACGGTGTACGGTGTTGTGTACAGGGCCAGGGTCTGTAGGCGGGACTCAGACGGGGAAATGTTATATGTTACGCTTATAATACTTGATACGCTAGTATTATTCCAGCTCCATCTGTGGTTAATCCCTTGTGAGAGGCTGAACTTTCTCTCCCCCCTCCCTCTACCCTACCTTCTCCCTCACCCCTGCCCCCACCAGTGTGTGAACCTGGACAAGCTGGAGCCTGTTGCTAACGAGGAGCGGCTGGTCAACAAGTCCATGGGACTCCTTAGCAACCAGAAGTTCTGGGCGGGCATCGTGTTTCCCGACATCGCCCACGGCAACGCCTCAGACCTGCCCGCCAATGTCAACTACAAGATCCGCATGGACATCGACAACGTGGAGCGCACCAATAAGATCAAGGACGGGTGAGATGGATGTGGTTGCCACGGAGACCAACCAACGACTTTATAATAGAAGGGTAGTACGGCTGTTGTACAACTGTTATACTAACGTGCGCTCCTGGTCTCTAGGTACTGGGACCCCGGTCCCAGGGCGGACCCCTTTGAGGACCTGCGCTACATCTGGGGCGGGTTCTCCTACCTGCAGGACGTGATTGAGCAGGGCATCATCCGGGCGGTCACCGGGTCCAAGGAGAAGACCGGGGTCTACTTCCAGCAGATGCCCTACCCCTGCTTCGTAGACGACGTGTAAGACCCCCCTCTACTACCTAGGCTACTAGACCCTACCCTCCTAGACCCTACCCTCCTAGACCCTACCCTACTAGACCCTACCCTCCTAGACCCTACCCTACTAGACCCTACCCTCCTAGACCCTACCCTCCTAGACCCTACCCTCCTAGACCCTACCCTCCTAGACCCTACCCTCATAGACCCTACCCTCCTAGACCCTACCCTCCTAGACCCTACCCTCCTAGACCCTACCCTACTAGACCCTACCCTCCTAGACCCAACCCTCCTAGAGCCTACCCTCCTAGACCCTACCCTCCTAGAGCCTACCCTCCTAGACCCTAACCTCCTAGACCCTACCCTCCTAGACCCTACCCTCCTAGAGCCTACCCTACTAGACCCAACCCTCCTAGACCCTACCCTCCTAGACCCTACCCTCCTAGACCCTACCCTCCTAGACCCTACCCTACTAGTTCCCTACCCTACTAGACCCCATTTTTAAGATGCTGTTTGAGAGAAAGTGATGGAAAGGAAGTTTGTGTTCCTTATTTACCTCTCTCTCTCTCTCTCTCTCTCTCTCTCTCTCTCTCTCTCTCTCTCTCTCTCTCTCTCTCTCTCTCTCTCTCTCTCGCTCTCTCTCTCTCTCTCTCTCTCTCTCTCTCTCTCTCTCTCTCTCTCTCTCTCTCTCTCTTCTCTCTCTCTCTCTCTCTCTCTCTCTCTCTCTCTCTCTCTCTCTCTCTCCGTCTCTCTCTCCGTCTCTCTCTCTCTCTCCCTCCCCCAGCTTCCTGCGTGTGATGAGTCGCTCCATGCCCCTGTTCATGACCCTGGCCTGGATGTACTCGGTGGCCATCATCATTAAGGGCGTGGTCTACGAGAAGGAGGCGCGGCTTAAGGAGACCATGCGGATCATGGGATTGGACAACGGCACCCTGTGGCTCAGCTGGTTCATCAGCAGCCTCATCCCCCTGCTGGTCAGCGCCGCCCTGCTGGTGGTCCTGCTCAAGGTAACGCACACTCACTCACTCACTCACTCACTCACTCACTCACTCACTCACTCACTCACTCACTCACACACTCACTCACTCAGTAATACATACACACAGACACAAAGTAATACACACACACACACACACACACACACACACACACACAAGGTAATACACACACACAGACACACACACACACACACACACACACACACACACACCACACACACACACAAAGTAATACACACACACACACACACACACACACACACACACACACACACACACACACACACACACACACAGACACACACAGACACACACACACACACACACACACACACACATTCATGTAAACAGATGTTGACTCTGTTCTCCCTCTCCCTCCCAGATGGGGAACCTGCTGCCCTACAGCGACCCGGGGGTCATCTTCCTTTTCCTGTCGTGCTACGCCGTGGTGACCATCATGCAGTGCTTCCTCATCAGCACGCTGTTCTCCCGCGCCAACCTGGCGGCGGCGTGCGGGGGCATCATCTACTTCATGCACTACCTGCCCTACGTACTGTGTGTGGCCTGGCAAGACTACGTCAACTACACCGCCAAGGTCCTGGTGGTACGTAGACCCACCGCACCGCGGCTCAGGGGGGCCCCGCCTGGGGAGAGGGCCCCACTCTGGGGTCAGCTGATCTGCATAATGGGATGCTGGGAACCTTGACTAGAGTTCGATTTAGTCTGACCTCATCACACTCAGATCCCTCTGACCTCATCATGTTGTTTAGGTTAATAATCAGCAGCAGCCATTAACCCCCTCCGCCTCCCCCCCCTCCAGAGCGTCCTCTCCCCGGTGGCGTTCGGCTTCGGCTGTGAGTACTTTGCGCTGTTCGAGGAGCAGGGCGTGGGCATCCACTGGTCCAACCTGCTGAACAGCCCCCTGGAGGAGGACAGCTACAACATCACCACCTCCATGTGCATCATGATGGCCGACGCCGTGCTCTACGGGCTCCTCACCTGGTACATCGAGGCCGTCTTCCCCGGTGAGGAGGACTTTCGTCTGGGGACCGACCTGGACAGGGTTGGGGCTGGGGGGGAATGGGGGGGGGTTAGGGTTGAGGTGAGAGTTAGGATAAGGATTGGTTTTAGGATTAGGGTTGGCTCTAGGATTATGTTTAGGATAAGGGTTGAGTCTAGGGTTGGGGTTTGCTATGATTAGGGTTAGGGGTTAGGTTTAGGGTGGGGATAAGCATTAGGGCTTGGGTTGGGGTTGGGTTCAGGTTTGGGGTTAGTGATAGGACCTGTATAACACTATCATACCTGTGTTGTTGAATATCTCTCCATAGGGAGCAGAGCTGGTTGTAATGTAATGCTTGTTTCCTACACAGGCATGTACGGCATCCCCAGACCCTGGTACTTCCCCTTCACCAGAACCTACTGGTGTGGAGAGAAGCAGAACACCAACGTCGCCGGCTCTGAGGGCGACCACGGCAACGCCGAAGGTAGGCAGGGCTCAAGGGGTCATGATCTAAGTGGTAGAATACATGAGTCCAGCTCCAAAAATGGAAGTCCATGCCGGGATTTTTTTACTCGGTGTACCTCTGAGCATCAAACACCCGCGGTTGACTCCAAATCCCGGGGTGGACTTCTTTTTCTTGGCGGACCCAAATCAAACTGTCATCATTGGCAACGCACTAGAAAGCCCTTGACGAGAGGTAAGGTTTCCATGGTGACGAGCGTGTTTTGCGTCTCCCTCAGCCGTGTGCGTGGAGGAGGAGCCGTCGCACATCGAGCCGGGCGTGTACATCAAGAACCTGGTGAAGGTGTATAACCACGGCAACAAGCTGGCCGTGGACGGGCTGACGCTGGGCTTCTACGAAGGACACATCACCTCCTTCCTGGGACACAATGGAGCCGGCAAGACCACCACCATGTAAGACCTGGATACTGAACTCCCACCAAGGCGTTGGCCAATGGTCAATGTTTAGTCATTGATTCTGAAATTAAGCAGCACTGATCTTCAATTCTGATTGGCCCGCTGTGTTCTTGTCCTCTCCCTGATAGGTCGATCCTGACCGGCCTGTTCCCGCCCACCTCTGGCACCGCCTACATCATGGGGAAGGACATACGCACCGAACTCAGCAGCATTCGCCAGAACCTGGGAGTCTGCCCCCAGCACAACGTCCTGTTCAGCATGTAGGCATTCACACACCTCAATCTGTACTGTGGTCCGGACCCTGAGGCTAGGCTTAGGTCTGGACCCTCAGATCAGTCTAGAAACCTCTTTTTAAGTATCATAGTATCAATCGTCTTCATACCTCACACCACCCCCTCTGTGATCGTTTGGTTTGGTCTGGTGTAGGCTGACGGTGGAGGAGCACATCTGGTTCTACGCCCGTCTGAAGGGCCTGTCGGAGGAGAAGGTGAAGGCGGAGATGGAGCAGATCGTCAACGACATGGGCCTGCCGCACAAACGCCAGTCACGCACCAGCACCCTCTCCGGTCAGTGGCCCTTCCCTCACCCCAACAACAATCCAACGAAACAACAACGCCACAACAGTAACACAATCCAACACAACGCCGACCCACCGGTGATAATAATAAGCTCACCAACATTGTTCTCTGTGTTTGTGGCGTCCAGGTGGGATGCAGAGGAAGCTGTCCGTGGCCCTGGCCTTCGTCGGGGGGTCAAAGGTCGTGATCCTGGACGAGCCGACCGCCGGGGTGGACCCGTACGCCCGCAGGGGCATCTGGGACCTGCTGCTGAAGTACCGCCAGGGTAAGACCTACACACAGCTCAGGGCGTCTCCGTGGCCACCGCTGTCTGTCAGTCTCACAGGATATGGGGTCGCTTCTTTTAAGTTTATGTACGATGGGCGGTACTTCAGTGTATCTGAGGGATACCCCTCAGTGTATCTGAGGGGTGCTAACCCAGGACACTAGGGTTAGCACCCTTCCATTGCCTTGGGACCTTTAGCTACTAGAGGAAGCCCCTGGGCTTAACGTCTCGTCCCAAAGGCGGAGCCCTCCCATGACTCCACACCCCCGCTCACCCCTCTCCTCCCCGCCCCCTCCTCCCAGGTCGCACCATCATCCTGTCCACGCACCACATGGACGAGGCGGACATCCTGGGCGACCGCATCGCCATCATCTCCCACGGGAAGCTGTGCTGCGTGGGCTCCTCCCTGTTCCTGAAGACCCAGCTGGGGACGGGCTACTACCTGACCCTGGTGAAGAGGGACTACGACCTGCCGCTGCAGTCCTGCCGCAACTCCGCCAGCACCGTGTCCTACAGCAAGAAGAAGGAGGACAGCGTGTCGGAGAGCAGCTCTGACGCCGGGCTGGGCAGTGAACCAGAGAGTGAAACCACCACCATCGGTAGGTCAACAGCTCACTAACCCTCTCAGGAATGTGTCGTGGTGCGTGTTGGGGGGGTGATGCTATAAAGGAAAATACACACAAGACAAAAATACTAAGTGCAACTGCTCAGGATAAAAAGGTTCCAGAAGCTCTCCCAGTTGAATGTACTTGGACCTTGGGAAGAGCGATGAGGAAGGATGAATCAGTACTGAAACAAGCCATGGTTCTCCTCTGACCTCTCCTCTCTTGGGCTCCCCAGACGTGTCCCTGATCTCCAACGTGATCTTCAAGCACGTCCCCGAGGCGCGGCTGGTGGAGGACCTGGGACACGAGCTCACCTACGTGCTGCCCCACCAGTCGGCCAAGGACGGCGCCTTTGTGGAGCTCTTCCACGAGATCGACGACCGCCTCTCCTACCTTGGCATCTCCAGCTACGGCATCTCCGACACCACCCTGGAGGAGGTGAGCAGGGAGGGAGGTGAAAGGAGGGAGGGAGGGAGGGAGGGAGGGTGTAGAGCTTGAAGTCGGCATCAGAAATCTTCTTGTTGGTCCTTAGATCAGTGTCAAAACAACGTGTTCAGTTTTATGGAGCTCCTTGTTTCCTCTCCGTCTCCTTTACAGATCTTCCTCAAGGTGGCTGAGGACAGCGGCGTAGACGCTGCAGAACTCTCAGGTTGGCAACAGTTACTTTCCATGCTTTTGCTATGATTATGTTCTTAACATCAAGTTCATGTCATGTTGTAAACCATGATTTGCAAATGAGCGAATAGCTGACACTTTTTAACTAACAGCAAGCAGCTAACAACAAATATTAACCACTGATAGCTAACAGCTTATTGCTGATGTCTAATGGCTAGCATTGAATGGGGCAAATTGCTATTATTTAACTGTTAGCAGCTAATGCCTAAAATTGATCAGCTTAAATCACAAGCTTAACAAGATGCTCTGTTTTGGTCATCCACAGCCGACGGTGTGTTGCCCACCCGATCCCGCCGGCGCCACGCGTTCGGAGACCACCAGAGCTGCTTGAAGCCCTTCACAGAGGATGACTTTGAATTCAACGACTCAGAAGGTGAGCAACAAAGAACTACGCAACCCAGCAGGCACTGCTGCATTATGTTGATGTCACTGAACAAATGATAAATGTATGGATGTATGCTCTCCAGAATCTCGCGAGACGGACTGGCTGGGAGGGGCCGATGGGAAGGGGTCCTTCCAAGTCAAAGGTTGGACGCTGAAGAGGCAGCAGTTTGTGGCATTACTATGGAAACGCTTCCTGTACGCCCGACGCTCCCGCAAAGGATTCTTCGCCCAGGTAAAGCCATATTCAACTCTTTGCAAAATATTCAGTTGATTAGTTGTGAGTTAGGTGGTGCAGTTTCTAGATAGTTTGGTTCTAAACCAGTTTTGGTGAGTTTTGGTGATATTTTCAGACAGTTGGGTTCTTAAACAGTGAGCATTGGTGACGTTTTTGGACTGATGCGTTTTTGGACTGATCGATGAGTTTTCTCTTGTTTTTCCAGATTGTTCTGCCTGCTGTGTTTGTGTGTGTTGCACTGGTCTTCAGTCTGATCGTGCCTCCGTTTGGAAAGTACCCGAGCCTGGCTCTGGACCCGGGGATGTACGAAGAACAGTTCACCTTCATCAGGTACCCCCTACCTACCCATCACTCACTAGCTACAATCCTACCCATCTAGCTAGCTTCCAACCCACTTAGCTAGCTTCCTACATACCCTTCTCCCTATAGGGTTCACCTTCGCTTGGTACCTACCTCCCTACCTCACTACCACCAACCCAATATACCTATCTCTAGTATCCTCCAATAGGCCTGCTCTACTGTACTCTACTATGGTCTACTGTACTGTAACACACTCTGCTGTGGTCTACTGTACTCCAGTGTACTGTAACATACTCTACTGTACCCTACTGCGGTCTACTGTACTGTAACACACTCTGCTGTGGTCTACTGTACTCCAGTGTACTGTAACATACTCTACTGTACCCTACTGCGGTCTACTGTACTGTAACACACTCTGCTGTGGTCTACTGTACTCTAGTGTACTGTAACATACTCTACTGTACCCTACTGCGGTCTACTGTACTGTAACACACTCTGCTGTGGTCTACTGTACTCCAGTGTACTGTAACATACTCTAGTGTACCCTACTGCGGTCTACTGTACTGTAACACACTCTGCTGTGGTCTACTGTACTCTAGTGTACTGTAACATACTCTACTGTACCCTACTGCGGTCTACTGTACTGTAACACACTCTGCTGTGCTCTCCAGTAACGACGCTCCAGAGGACCTCCACGCCAGCAGACTGCAGGGGGCGCTGATGGACAACCCTGGCTTCGGGACGCGCTGCATGGAGACAGGACCGTCGCGGTGAGACGGCGCTCCTGTTGTGCCAATAGCATCATCCCGTATTACCGGGTCTCTCTTCACTCTCTGCCCGTCTCACTCTCTGAGTCGAGGGAGATCTGAGCGTTGAACAGAGTTCAGAGCTTCACATCACAACAACACAGTCAACCGTTCAATCAACAATAGCAACAATGACAGGTGATAACGGAGCACTGCTATTGGTTGCAGGGATGAGGCGTGTGCAGCGCTGGAAGAGGATTGGTCGTTGCCTGACATATCGGCCTCGGTGCGGGACATGTTGGAGAATGGGAACTGGACCATGGACCACCCCTCCCCCCTCTGCCAGTGTTCCTGTGATGGACAGAAGAAGATGCTGCCCGAGTGTCCCGCCGGAGCAGGAGGAATGCCCCCCCCTGAGGTACACAGAACACACATACTGTGTAACAAACATACAAACGCACACACACAGTTAAACACACACGCACACACAGACACACAACAGTCTGACATCACCATTTGGTTCCAGCTAAGGGTCACTGTGACGGACACGCTGCAGAACCTGACAGGGAGGAATGTCTCCGACTACCTGGTCAAGACCTACGCCCAGATCATCAGCAAGAGGTCAGTCACCACCTCCACCTTGACCCCCCCCCTTTCACCTCCTCCTTCTCCTACTCCTTCAACACCTCCTCCTCCTCTTCCTCATCCTCCTTCAGGACCTCCTCCTGCTTCATCACCTCATCCACCTCCTCCTCCTCCTCCTTCACCCCCTCCTCCACTTCTGCACCACCTAAATCCCATCGTTGAACTATCAATCTAACTCCATTGTTTGGTCTTTGCTTCCCCGCAGCTTGAAGAACAAGCTCTGGGTGAATGAGTTCAGGTAGGTTTCTACTGCTCCAAAACAGTCTCCTGTTTTTACTGCATATCTGAGGTGCTCTGATCACTCCTTCCCGGTTGGTATTAACTGAGCTTGCTCCTGCAGGTACGGTGGCTTCTCATTGGGCGCAAGGAGTGCCCAGTACCTCCCCCCCAGCGATGACGTGGACGAGGCTGTGGCCCAGCTCAGGAGACGCTTCCGCTTGGAGAGGGTGAGTCTAGCTAGCTCCACCTAGCCTCACCTAACATCATGTAGCACCACCTAGCCTCATGAATACCCACCTCGTTACATGTGTCAACACCTAGCATCATTTAGCATCATGTAACATCACCTTGCATCATGTACAATCCTGAAGCATCTACAAGCATCATGTATCACCATCTAGCATCATTTAGCACAACCTAGCATCATGTAACATTTCCTTTCAACATGTATCAACACCTAGAATCGTGTTGTATCATAAAGCCCCACCTAGCATCATGTAGCCCCACCTAATGTTATTTTGCATCATGTTGCACTACCTAGCATCATGTAGCCCCCCCAAGCATTATGTATCTCCAACTAGCATTATGTAGCCTCATGTGGCAACACCTAGCATCATGTAGCCTCACTATTCTCTGTCTCTCCCCAGGGAACCTCTGCTGACCGGTTCTTCCGCAGTCTGTCCAGCTTCATCCAGGGTCTGGACACAAAAAATAATGTTAAGGTGAATACTAATGCACACACTCACACACACGCACACACAAACACTCACACTCACTTCAACTCATACAAACACGCACACACAAACAAACACACACAAATGTGTGCACACAAACTCACACACGCACACACAAACACTCACTTCCACACACACACACACACACACACACACACACACACACACACACACACACACACACACACACACACACACACACACACACACACACACAGGTGTATACAATTCTTGCTTAGACCGCAGAATAGGAATCTGAGCTTTGTTTTCCCTGTCCTCCTCCTGCCCCTCCTCCTCCTCCTCCTCCTCCTCCTGCTCCTCCTCCTCCTGCTCCTCCTCCTCCTGCTCCTCCTGCTCCACCTGCTCCTGGTGTAGATCTGGTTCAACAACAAGGGATGGCACAGTATGGGCTCCTTCCTCAACGTGATGAACAACGGGATCCTGCGCGCCAGCCTGCCCCGGGGGAAGAACCCCGCCCACTACGGCATCACCGCCTTCAACCACCCCCTCAACCTGACCAAGGAGCAGGTGTCCCAGGCCGCCCTGTGAGTCCCCCGCCATGCACCTGCACTCCCTTTCCTTACTACCTGTTTGTTATCCAGGAGTAAGCAGTAAATCCACCCTAAATACTTACTTTACCTCCTTACTACCTGCTTGTTATCCAGAAGGAGTAAGCAGTAAATCCACTGTAAATACTTACTTTACCTCCTTACTACCTGTTTGTTATCCAGGAGTAAGCAGTAAATCCACCCTAAATACTTACTTTACCTCCTTACTACCTGCTTGTTATCCAGAAGGAGTAAGCAGTAAATCCACTGTAAATACTTACTTTACCTCCTTACTACCTGATTGTTATCCAGAAGGAGTAAGCAGTAAATCCACTCTAAATACTTACTTTACCTCCTTACTACCTGATTGTTATCCAGAAGGAGTAAGCAGTAAATCCACTCTAAATACTGACTTTATCTCCTTACTACCTGCTTGTTATCCAGAAGGAGTAAGCAGTAAATCCACTGTAAATGCTGTGGATTAAACCCTTCCAATATACAGTTTGGATTAAATCATTCCAACACTTCAGATGTACTCGTCTATGTATTGGGTCTCTCTGGTGTTGACCCTTAGTGCTATGTCTCCCCGCTCTCCCCCCCTCAGGATGACCACGTCGGTGGACGTCCTGGTGTCTATCTGTGTGATCTTCGCCATGTCCTTCGTGCCGGCCAGCTTCGTGGTGTTCCTGATCCAGGAGAGGGTGAACAAGGCCAAGCACATGCAGTTCATCAGCGGGGTGCAGCCCGTCCTCTACTGGGTGGCGAACTTCGTCTGGGACATGGTGAGACCCGCCAGCCACCCCAGAGAGGGGGGGGGGGGCTCATTTGGCGTGTTTTTAAGGCCAAAAGAAACCACCTTTAACCTTAAAAGCTAGCAATACCCTTTGTTTGCTTGTGTGTAAGACCCCGGCCCTCTGTTCTCTGTTCCAGTGTAACTACGTGGTCCCCGCCACGCTGGTCATCCTTATATTCGTGTGCTTCCAACAAGAGGCCTACGTGTCCTCCACCAACCTGCCGGTGCTGGCCCTGCTGCTGCTGTTCTACGGGTGAGGAACACGTCCAGAGCCTGCCTCACCTGGATCAACGTGTCTCCATTACCATGCCATAACCGCTTTACTCTTCTATAAACGCCTGGTTCAGTGTGTTTAGCGTGCCGTAATGTCCCTTTACGTGTGATAACCGGTGCTGATGCGTGTTTGGCAATGCAAGGTGCTCGGGGATACCTGTGCTAACGCAGGCTGCGCTGTGTCCGTGTGTCTCCAGGTGGGCCATCACTCCCCTGATGTACCCGGCCTCCTTCTTCTTTAAGATCCCCAGCACCGCCTATGTGGTCCTGACCAGCGTCAACATCCTCATCGGCATCAACGGCAGCGTCTCCACCTTCGTGCTGGAGCTGTTCGGCAGCAACGTAATAACCTATAGACTCTCTTTAATTAGTCTACGGTCCTGGTGTAATAACCTATAGACTCTCTTTAATTAGTCTACGGTCCTGGTGTAATAACCTATAGACTCTCTTTAATTAGTCTACGGTCCTGGTGTAATAACCTATAGACTCTCTTTAATTAGTCTACGGTCCTGGTGTAATAACCTATAGACTCTCTTTAATTAGTCTACAGTGTAATAACCTATACTCTCTTTAATTAGTCTACAGTGTATTAACCTATAGACACTCTTTAATTAGTCTACAGTCCTAGTGTAATAAACTATAGATTTTAATTAGTCTACAGTCCTAGTGCAATAACCTATAGACTCTCTTTAATTAGTCTACTAGTGTTAATACTCTATCACTCAAATAAATATCTCCTAAAAATCTCTCTCCTGTTTTCAGGAAATAATTGATTCAATGAATTGTAAACGCCACACAGTTGCACACACTTCTTGACATGTTCTTGCCGTGTTCCAGGAGGTGGGCGGCATCAACGACATCCTGAAGAACGTGTTCCTCATCTTCCCCCACTTCTGCCTGGGCCGCGGCCTCATCGACATGGTGAAGAACCAGGCCATGTCGGACGCGCTGGAGCGCTTTGGTACGTCCACTGAGCGGCCACAGACGCCTGCAGACGCAGCGTCCATTTGAACCATACTCCACGCACACAGATGATGCGTGGTCCTTGAGAAATAGACAATATGAAGGTTTCTTTTTCACTGGGAGTGTGAGGGGACACTGTAACTTTAGATGTAAGTTGGTCCTGGTGAGCCCACTTTGTTAAGCGCTCCGTGTTGTTCTCTGGGGTTCTGCAGGTGAGAACCGGTTCCGTTCTCCACTGGCCTGGGACATGGTCGGGAAGAACCTGTTCGCCATGGCTGTTCAGGGCGTGGTCTTCTTCTGCATCACTCTGCTCATCCAATACCGCTTCTGCCTCAAGAACAGGTAGGCGGGATCTTCCCTCTGATTTGGTGTTTGCTACTCAGCTTGATCATTATTGGCCTAAATAAAGTGGGATTCCTCCGGAACCGTCCAACCGAGGTTGACCGGTTGTGACGATGACTTTGGCCTGTTCTGCCTTTCATTTTTTTCGACACATTTTGGGACTTGGGAATCAACCTCTTACATCACTTCCTGTCCCTGCATGGCGTGCAGGTGGAGCACCAGCCACGTGAAGCCGGTGGGGGAGGAGGACGAGGACGTGGCCCGGGAGAGGCAGCGGATCATGGGGGGCGGGGGCCAGACGGACATCCTGGAGCTCCGGGAGCTCACCAAGGTCTACAAGCGCAAGCAGAAGCCTGCCGTGGACCGCCTGTGTGTGGGCATCCCCCCCGGGGAGGTGAGTACAGCTGACCCCTGAGCCCTAGACTGACTGACCTATATTCACCAAGACTCCTTGGTACAATAAGTGGCCTAATAGAGCTCATCCCAATTAAAGGGTTCATGTATACAGTATGTTCAAAATATTCAAATGTTAATATTTTAATATCTCTCTCTCTCTTTCTCTCTCTCTCTGTCTCTGACTCTCTGCAGTGCTTTGGTCTGCTGGGTGTGAACGGAGCTGGGAAGACCAGCACCTTCAAGATGCTAACGGGAGACTCTGATGTGACCAGCGGTGAAGCTTTCCTGGCCGGCAAGAGGTGAGACCGAGCACCATTCAACTAAACTTATTTAAACAGAGCTCTTCTCTTGCAATTCTGCATTAAGAAGTATTTAAGAATAAAAACAAGGGCAAGAAGTACAAAGTTATTTATGGAGATTTGAAAGATATACAGATTACACAATGTGATTGTATATATACGAGAGGGGAGTGTTAATGTGAACCTCTCTCTCTCTCTCTCCCTCTATCTCTCTCTCTCCTTTCTCTCTCTCTCCATCTCTCTCCTCCCTCTCCCCCACAGCGTAACTACGGAGATGGACGAGGTCCACCAGAACATGGGCTACTGCCCCCAGTTTGACGCCATCAACGACCTTCTGACGGGCCGCGAGCACCTGGAGTTCTACGCCATCCTGAGGGGGGTCCCCGAGAAGGAAGTCTGTGAGGTCAGTCTCTCTCACACACCCCCTGAACCCACACACACACACACGCACGTTACACACACGCACACACCAAACACACACAGACACACACAAATGCTAAACACACACATACCTTAAACACACGCACACACACACACACACACACACACACGCGCACACACACACATACACACAGAAGTTAAATAAACACACAAATACACATATGTTAAATACAAACTGAAGTTAAAAACAAACATTTAAACAAAGTCACACAAAAAACACTCTTCCTACTACCCACATCCGCATTATAAAGCCTAACGTGTTGTGTGGTCCCCCCCCAGGTGGCGGAGTGGGGCATCAGGAAGCTGGGGCTGGTGAAGTACGTCGACAAGGCGGCAGGAAGCTACAGCGGAGGAAACATGAGGAAGCTGTCGACCGCCATGGCTCTGATCGGGGGACCCCCGGTTGTCTTCCTGGTGGGTAGAACACACGCACACACACACATGTGCAATGCACATCTACATCCTGGTGGTGCCGTGTGGGTATTGTAGTTCTGTACATCCTGGTGGTGCCGTGTGGGTAATGTAGTTGCTGTGTGGCCGCAGGACGAGCCGACTACAGGGATGGACCCCAAGGCCAGGAGGGCGCTCTGGAACGCCATCCTCAGCATCATCAAAGAGGGCCGCTCGGTCGTTCTTACCTCTCACAGGTAAGACACCTGAATCAGCTGCTAGCCAGCACACGGGTCACCTGACTCACCTGCTAGCTAACTCATGGGTCACCTGACTCACCTGCTAACTCACAGGTCACCTGATTCACCTGGCTACTAACCGCCTCCTCCTCATGCAGGTGTCAGAGAAACATGGACAGTTACCTCTCTAACCCTGTTGTGTGTGTGTGTGTGTGTGTGTGTGTGTGTGTGTGTGTGTGTGTGTGTGTGTGTGTGTGTGTGTGTGTGTGTGTGTGTGTGTCTGTGTGTGTCTGTGTCTGTGTCTGTGTCTGTGTCTGTGTCTGTGTCTGTGTCTGTGTGTGTGTGTGTGTGTGTGTGTGTGTGTGTGTTTTTGTGTCCTGCAGTATGGAGGAGTGTGAAGCGTTGTGCACTAGGATGGCCATCATGGTTAACGGCAGGTTCCGTTGCCTTGGCAGCGTCCAGCACCTAAAGAACAGGTAAGCCAGGAACGCTTTCAGTGGGATAATAATGTTGTCTCAGTAGCCAACCATCTAGGTTTTAAAGCAATCCCACTGTTTTACACCCCTGCAACCCCATCAACCATTTGAATTATACTAGTTTCACGATGTGAAGCTTTAGGCAAACACAACCATTGAACTAGTCCTAGGTTCACTATGTGAAGGTTTAGGAAAGGACAACCATTTGAATAGTCAGAGTTTCCCTATGTCATGGTTCATGAAAACACATGAACCATGAACTATGACCATTTGAATGGTCATAGTTCCAAACTACATCAGGCTGATCACTAACCCCGGCCCTGCCTCCAGGTTCGGGGACGGCTACACCATCATCCTGCGGGTGGCGGGACCCGACCCGGACCTGCGTCCCGTCATGAGCTTCATCGAGACGGAGCTGCCGGGCTCCAACCTGAAGGAGAAGCACCGCAACATGCTGCAGTACCAGCTGCCCTCCGCCCTCACCTCCCTCGCACGCATCTTCTCCCTCCTCTCCGGACACAAGGAGGCCCTCAGCATAGAGGACTACTCCGTGTCCCAGACCACCCTGGACCAAGTACGTAGACCGCGGGCAGGTCCTTAGAGACCTTATAGGGACAGAGCCTGTGGAGACAGTCCCTGTAGAGACAGACCCTGTAGGGACAGACCCTGTAGGGACAGACCTTATAGGGACATACCTTATAGGGACAGAGCCTGTAAAGACAGACCCTGTAGGGACAGACCCTGTAGAGACAGACCTTATAGGGACAGAGCCTGTAGGGACAGACCTTATAGAGACAGACCTTATAGGGACAGAGCCTGTAGGGACAGACCTTATAGAGACAGACCCTGTAAAGACAGACCCTGTAGGGACAGACCTTATAGAGACAGACACTGTAAAGACAGACCCTGTAGGGACAGACCTTAGAGGGACATACCTTATAGGGACAGACCCTGTAAAGACAGACCCTGTAGAGACAGACCCTGTAGGGACAGACCCGGTAGGGACAGACCCGGTAGGGACAGACCTTATAGGGACAGAACTTATAAGGACAGACCCTGTAGAGACAGACCTTAGAGGGACAGACCCTGTAGGGACAGACCTTATAGGGACAGACCCTGTAGGGACAGACCCTGTAGGGACAGACCTTATAAGGACAGACCCTGTAGGGACAGACCCTGTAGAGACAGACTGGAAAGGGACCTTGGTCTAATCTTTTTAGTCTAATGTTCTTAAGGTTTAGAGTTCTCCTGTGCAGGTGTTGTATAGTAAGGCTCCCTCTGTGTCCTCTCTAGGTGTTGTTAAAGGTTCAGAGTGTGGATAGTAAGGCTCCCTCTGTGTCCTCTCCAGGTGTTGTTAAAGGTTCAGAGTGTGGATAGTAAGGCTCCCTCTGTGTCCTCTCCAGGTGTTGGTAAAGGTTCAGAGTGTGGATAGTAAGGCTCCCTCTGTGTCCTCTCCAGGTGTTTGTGAACTTCGCCAAGGACCAAAGTGACGAGGACCACCTGAAGGACCTGCTCCTGGCCAAGCGGGACGCGGTGGCGGTGGACGTCTCCAAGCTCACCTCCTTCCTGGTGGACGAGAAGCACCGCGAGAGCTGCGTGTGATGCCGCGCTCCGCCAGCAGGGGGGGAGGGGGGAAAGGACACCCTCCACCAGCATCAAGGACCAGTGGACTAGGAGGGGCCAAAGGCCACCTCGTTTTTTTAACAAAATGTTATTGCAGAATGTTTTGTTGCTTTTTTTATACGTCTCCAAATTGTTCAGTGGAGCTGTGGGCCGACGCACGGCCTCTGGAAGACGAGGCGGCGGCCCCGGACCCCCAAGGGACACAAGTACAAATCAATGCAAGAAGTAAGCTCCCGGGCCCCGGAGGACACAGCGCTGAAGGGCGAGGGGCGTCCCCAGGGGGGGCCCAGAGACTTGAACAAAGGACGGAGCACAGGAGGATGGGGTTGGGGGGGGGGAACCAATGGTGTGGCTGCGTCCTGGCGACCACTAGGCAGTAGACCTGCCGCTAGCGGGCAGCTTGAGGTTGTCGGTTCAAACACTTGATGGTTAATAGAGTTGGTTATCTTTTTACTCGTGTATGTGTGCGTGGGTGTGTACCGTGAAATGACAACACTGTACTACAGCAACAACAGCTACACTGTACTCCAACAACGACATCCTCATCAACAACTGGACAAAGATCAGTCCAACTCAAAGAATGTTCCAACTGCCAACTGATCATCATCATCATCGATCATCAGGCTAATCAATCGAGGACTCATAGATTGATTGCTTTTATTTTTTTATTCAGGGTCTACTTTCTTGCTGGGCTCCTCTTCGTTACCTAGCACGGGTGTTTTTTATAATGAAGTCCATAAAATGGATGAAATCCTGTTCTATCCTGTCGATTTTAAATTAATGTAACCTAGAACTTGTTGGATTATTTCACTTTTGTATTGCTTCGAAAAAAGAGACTTGAATCGTCAGCGAGGGTAATGTAAGACTTTGGGGCCGGACCTTTCTTATGCAGATTGTCACTGCATTAGAGAAGCGTCCGTTTGTCCAGGTGTTCTGGGTTTCTGCTTCGTCATATCTTAATAGGGTGTGTGGTCGTCGGTGTTTAAGCAGATGGTTGTACTGCCGCTGAGTGGAAGCTAAGCTCAGATTGGAGGATGTTGGTGGAGGGTCCGCATAGATGTACAGGCCTGGGTCTGCAGGTCTGTAGCCATAGGGGCCAGGCTCTTCATGTCTAGAGGTGTACGGGCCTGGGTCTGCAGGTCTGTAGCCATAGGGGCCAGGCTCTTCATGTCTAGAGGTGTACAGGCCTGGGTCTGCCTCTAGAATGTTTATCCGAACTCTGTAAAAAGACACCATCCATTCATGTCAACAGTCGTAGGTAATGTGATCACAGAGAAGTGCAACATCATGGGGGCTATCTCACCTGTTTCCGCCCCCATGGTGTGTGGACATCTGTGTGTGTGTGTGGGGTCGTGTGCTGCTGTACAGTGATGGAGGAACTTCAGTGAAGACGTAGCCGTGCCAAACAGAGCTCCTCGTCAACCAGCAGCCGGTAGGCTTGTGGTCCACCACACGCTCGTACTTTCTAGATGTTTACGTCACATTGTAGAACTGCCATCCCTTCCCCTCCGCCATGTGTACTGAACCTGACCACGGAGCGTGCACTGTCTCCAGAGCGTGCGCGGTCACCAGAGAGTGCGCCAAGACCTCGCCCTTCCCCTCCCTTCGTCTTCCTCAGATAACCCTGTTGATTGGGAGCTTAAGGTGAACCACCAACATGTATGGAGACCTTTTTAGACCGTGTTGATGTTGCCCCCCAAAGTGAGTGCGTGTTACCCGGGACCAGCGCCTACCAGGGACCACAGCGGCTAACACGCTAACACGCTGTCCATAGAGCTGCTGCACAGGGGGCTCCCAGCACGACTTCCAGGAAGTAGACCCCACCGTGACCCATCAGCCAGCCCACTGCCTGGACACTTTACAGGCCAACATCAGCCTGAAACGCAACACACAGAGAGCGCTCCCAAACTCTTATTTTGACAGAGAGGAGGAGATCAAAGGAGTGGTTTATTTTGAAAGAGAGGTGGAGGAAATGGAAGCGGAGGAGAAAGATGGACCCAGGTGTCGTGGTGTTTTCTTCAATATTGTTCGTTTACATTTCAAAGTATTAAATAACAGCTGTTTAAGTCTGTAACTTGTTGTATAAAGTTAACTATTTACATAAATAAATAAATTGATACATTTTGAAAATAATCTGTGTGTGTGTTCGTCAGCTCTTCAGATAGCTCCCTATAGGACTGTCAGGGAGAGTGTGTATTACTGTCGGCGCTATGTGTTAATATAAGATAAGAGTTGCGATAGACATTTTGTGTCAAAGGAAATTGACACAAAATCTTATCTTCCACCTTATCATGATCAAATGAGAAGGACTGTACCGTTTGGCTTCCTCCATCAGACCAGAACTTCATTAGACCGAGTTAGCATTAGTTAGCCAAATTCAATGGAAGTAGGTGAGCTCGAGCTGCCCCCGTTACACACGTTTCACGCAGCTATTCAGGATCACAGTTGAACTAAATTGTAAAAAAAATAATAAAAGTAACCTCAAATTGTAAAACAATCAAGATGCCTTCTTCGATTTTTAAATTTATGTCACAGTGAAACGAGTGAAAACACTAAAATGTGTGTATTTTTTTGCTAAATGGCCTTACTTTGGCTAAAGGAACATTATGAAACTGTGCTGACAAACAGAGAATGTAAGTGTGGACGTTTGTGTGTGTGAGTGTGTACATGCATGCGTGTGTGTGTGTGTGTGTGTGTGTCTGAGTGTATGTGTGTGTGTGTGTTGTCAGTGTGTGTGTGTGTGTGAGTGATTACATGCGTGCTTCCCTGTTGTGTGTGTGTGTGTGTGTGTGCGTGTGTGTGTGTATGTGTGACTGTGTACATGCATGCAAGTGTTTTTCTGTGAGTGTTTTTGTGTTTGTGTCACCTGCTGAGATCCCACAGCAGGTGACGCAGTGAGCTGTGACAGCTCACTGCGTTGTGAGTTCCTATTATCCTGAAACATGTTGACTGGAAGAGCAGGTGTTGTCTTTGGGCTCCTGGCGGTCTTCGTCGTTACCGGTAAAACTGAGTCAAATATGATTCCTAACAACTTATTATGATTAGGTATTTACAGAGTATCTGTGGATACCTAGTGTTATTATTTGTAGTACTATTTGTATTATTTGGAGACTGGGGCAGATTGTTAATGATTAGCTTGTGGGACACACGATGCTAACATCCGGTTTGCTATTCAAAGCATGTACAATTTAACATTATTTCAGGAATCTGAAGTCTTGATAAAAAAAAGTGTTTTTCTCTGTTGCATCTGAAACTGAAACTGTTTAACAGGTGGTGCGGAGGAGCCAGGATTACCTCGAAAGGTAAATTTAACTAAACTCACTTCCCCTATAAAGCGTGATCTTAAAAGACCAACCGTTTCTAAGCACTTGACTTGATGATGAATTAAGACAAGAGGGAATGGTTGAAGGGCAGAAAGCTTGTGTGTCTGAGCCAGTCTGAAACAGATCTTGGTTTCTTAACAAATCTGTCCCTCGGAATCCCACGTGGTAATTAATTGGGATGTATCACATTTTTTGTATAACAGTAGTGATACAAATATGAATATGAAGAGGGTTTATGGGGGTTAAAAGTAGGCCTTCGTAGTTTCTGGGGATGAGTGTCGGCTCCGGCTCCACCAAAGGGGTTGAATCCCTCCCCAGTGGCCTGATCTGTGGAGCACATGAAACCCTCCCATAACTGGCCAATCCCAGCACTATCTAGTGTGTATCTCCACGGTGACGACGGTACCCCTCCTGCCTACAGCCGGCCTGCCATGACCTTGATGAGCTGGCGTGCCCTCTGAACCTTGACCCCATGTGTGGCAGTGACGGCGTAACCTATGGCAACGAGTGCGTCCTGTGTGTGGAGAGGCAGTAAGTGAACAAACATCCTCTGTTATTACCCTCTATCTCGCTCACACACACACGCACACACAAAATAGATATAAATAGAGCAGTGTAAATATTCAAATCTGAATAATAACAAAAATTGTAATAAGTACTAAATAAAGACACCTGTATAATCGAGTTGTCCCTACGGCTGTAGATATGATTTGAGCTGTGAAAAGAGCAGAAGAGAGACTGACTTTCATTAGTCTCAGCTATTTCAAAGTGATCTACCATATCTCCTCTAAAGCATTTTTTGTAAATTCTTTGAAAACATGCTGCGCATGCATGCATGCTTCGTCTCTAAGCATTATCGCAAATCATGAACACAATCAAGAATACCGCTAAATAAATTCCCGTCCCATCTCTTTCTCCAGAATCACCAAAACAAACATTATGATATCCAAGGAGGGCAACTGCTGACCTGCCCAGGAAATGATGTCGGCAATAAGGGAACCAGTCTCGGACTTACTCCTTGGTTACCTTGGAAAACCAAGCATGATAACAATAAAAGTGTCTTAAGCAGAGAAGGTCTGCCTTCATTTATTGTTGCAGATGAACAAAAGAGTGAGAGAGTGAGAGTGAGAGTGAGAGTGAGAGTGAGAGTGAGAGTGAGAGTGAGAGTGAGCACACCAATGTAAATATAAAACTTCTCCTTTTCTGCCCATCACAATGATTGCACCATTGAACACAACCTCCACAATATAATTACCCTGAACGTACAGTGTATCTTGTATCCTGTTTATCGGAGATACTGTGTGTGCCTCCGCTGTGCGTCTGACCCAGGCGTGAACAGATGTGAACAGAACGGAAGTGTGTGCGTGGCAGATGAATCACAGACACCCGGCTCTGCTGGGGTGCCTGACACACACATTTTCTTGGTACAACACACACACACACACACACACACACACACACACACACACACACACACACACACACACACACACACACACACACACACACACACACACACACACACACACACACACACACACACACACACACAAACACACACACACACACACACACACACACACACACACACACACACAACACACACAAACATTAGCATACATACAGTGTGAATCGAATCATGGAAAGCACGGTTCAAGTCTATGCAGTCTTTCACAGATGTGTGTACAGGGGCAGTGTTTGTTTACTTTCTCAAAGCAAAAAGTGATGCAATTCAGGCCACAGAGAAGTTCCTTTGCAGATGTAGCACCTTATGGCACTGTGAAATGCATTCGGTCAGATAACGGGACCGAGTTCACTAACAGAGAGTTTCAGACACTACTGAGAAAGAAAAAAATCAGAAAAAAACCAGAGCGGGATAGCTGAGAGGGAAGGGCATACTCTTTTCGAGAAGGCAAGGTGTAAACTTATTTGACAGTAACCTACCTAAGAGCCTTTGGCACTTTGGCATTCAGGAAGCAGCCTGCACCAGGAATCTGTGATTTAATAAGCACACAGGCACTACCCCTTATACAGCACTGACGGGGAAAAAGTGTGATCTAGCCAAGATGCACAAGTTCGGGTCAGGATGCTACGCCTATCAACAGGACAGAGGTAAACTAGATCCTAGGTGTGAGAGAGGACTCTTTGTAGGGCATGACAAGGGCAGTCTCGCCTTTCTAGTTTACTACCCCAATAAAGGGAAAGTGCAAAAGCACAGGCTGGTAAAGTTTGTCACAAAGACGACCTGCGAGAACGAGACTCAGACTCAGGAGCTAGGGCTGGACCCCAAAATAGACGGTGAGGAGAGACAGACACCACAGCCTAGGGTCCTCAGCTCAGACATACAGACTGGCGGTCCACAGTCACCAGGGGATGATGGCAAGAAGCACCCTAGGGTGACGCCACAGGCCTCAAGCAGTGGGAAATATCCCACCAGAGAGCGTAAACCCCCAGGGTATCTGAGAGATTATACTCAGAGAGATAGCCACGAGGATGACACTGCACTCACTAGTATAGACTATTGCTACCGAGCAGTCTGTGGTGTGCCCGCCGCTGACCTTTAAAGAGGCCATGACATCAACTGAATCAGGAAAGTGGAAAAGAGCAATGGACGGTGAGATTGAGTCCTTTACCAGACAACCAGACCTAGACAACCAGACCTTTACCCTGACTACATTGCCAGAGGGCAGAAAGACAGTGGGAGGTAGGTGGGCCAGAGGGGTGACCAGGGCCAGAGGGGTGACCAGAGCCAGAGGGGCGACCCGGGGCCAGAGGGGCGACCCGGGGCCAGAGGGGCGACCCGGGGCCAGAGGGGCGACCGGGGGCCAGAGGGGCGACCCGGGGCCAGAGGGGCGACCGGGGGCCAGAGGGGCGACCCGGGGCCAGAGGGGCGACCCGGGGCCAGAGGGGCGACCCGGGACCAGAGGGGCGACCCGGGGCCAGAGGGTCTAGGCCTTTGAGCATACAGTGACGCAGACTGGGGGTCAGACGTCAGCGACAGGCGTAGTACGAGTGGTTATTGTGTGAGCATGAGTAAAGACAGCTCATTGGTCTCATGGAAAACCAAGAAGCAACCCACAGAAGCACTATCCATGTACGAAGCCGAATAAGTGGCTCTAACAATACAGGAGTGTATCTATTTGGAGCAACTACTGAAAGGTATAGATACCTATGGGTACATGAAAACTGTTGTTTATGAGGACAACCAGGGGACCATTGCACTTGTTAGGAACCCTGTGTGCAGGCAAAGGTGTAAGCACGTGGGCATTAAGTATCACTTCATTAGGTCCATCCTAAGAGAAGGGAAGATGACACTTATGTACTGTCCCACAGATGACATGGTGGCAGATGCTATGACTGAGTCTCCAAACTCAAGCTAAGGAAATTCACAGGGGTCATGTTTGGTGTTTGACTGCCATGTTATTTTTGTTTGTTTATTTGACTATATTAAAGTTGCACAGTATACATGTCATTCATAAGTGCGGGAGTGTTGATATATGTATGTTGATATGGTATGATTGCATGTAAATGTAGTTACCCGTTCAGAACCAAAAGGAGGCGCTGTTGCGCCATGTCTGTGACTATATAATGGAGTGTTCACTCCAATTTCCCTCTCTCTGCACTTGGCTCTTGGAGAGCCTGCAGTCTGATCGCGGTTTAAAATAAACTAAGCCAGTATATGGCTAAGAGAGAATCATCATTATCTATCATGTATTATAATTATTATTCTGCCGTGAGAGTGTGACTCTGCTAACAATAATAGACTTGATTTAGCAATGATGGTGGGGGACCCGGGTGGAGAACGAACCATGAAAGAACAGACAGATTGACGAGACAAAATATTTGATTAATCTGGCATGACACAGAAAATACAAAGACAGCACGCATTTACCATTTCACTGATATTGAATCGTATTATCGAACGCTCGCTCACAAAGCCTCTTGCCTCACCACCACTCACAGTCAGCGAGTCAGCGACATGGGTCTGGGAGGAGTCGAGTCTGAGAACGAACGAGATAAACGAGGGAGAAGAATCAGTTCCCTTCGTTCTTGTTAAAGAAGAACTGATTCGGTCGCGAACGACCCATCACTAACCTCATCCTAACGCAGCCATGAACACAACGCCAACACAGTGAGTATCTGAGTCTTGTTAAATATTAAAAGTCTTTATCTCGGTCTTCCCAGCGCTTTGATAGCCCCCCCACCTCACCGTGGGAGAAACCACAGATTGACCCTTTACTACCAAGCACTTTTTGCTCGGCAAACATTAGACACTACGGATGAGGCAGTGTGTCCACCTGAAGATCAAGGTTAAGTCACAATATACAACCTCTTACGGTTTCGGCCGTGAGTCGTGCTGAGATTGACTTTCTGTTGTTTACCTCTTCTCTCAAGAAATAGTCAGAAATGTGTTATTTATGATCAAATCAATGGTCTGGCTGTAGTATTTGTTTGAGGTGGAGGCTGGTGTGAAGGGAGTCGTTGCAGACACTCAACCGCCCAACACATCCCAGCTGTACGCATATTTTTTATTTCCCCTGCAACGCTAATATTTCTCAAAGATG
Source organism: Gadus morhua (assembly GCF_902167405.1). Classification (NCBI taxonomy): domain Eukaryota; kingdom Metazoa; phylum Chordata; class Actinopteri; order Gadiformes; family Gadidae; genus Gadus; species Gadus morhua. The sequence continues at coordinate 8,478,616 of NC_044050.1, read as the reverse complement.
AGCCGTAAACTCCCAATACACGTTGATCAATGGTGTTTCGTGTACAATATTGTGTACGGCAATAAATGTATGAAGACCCTGTCGTTTGTAAATATTCGGAACCCATGATCACCTCATTCTGAAACCAACCGCCAAAACTTTGTTTGCGGTAAACGTCCTGCGAAATGTTGCGCCTCACTTCGTCTCTACCAAAGCTGTAACCGAACCGACGCCCTCGTATGAAGGTATTATCTTAGCAAAAGTCTTAAGCATGCGTAAACTAAAGTCACAAATGTGTAACAGTACATTTGAAGTCGTAGATATTTTTTCTACCATTGTAAAAACAATAGGGTCTACGAGTCTGTGTTACAGGTACACAAATCATATCCTGTGCATCACAACTTCAAAGAGTCATGCAATTGAAACTTTTGCTACTTTTGCGAATCCAAAAGTTTTGTTTGCGAATCAAAAAGCTTTGTTTGCGAATCCTAAAGTTTAGCTTGCGAATCCAAAAGCTTTGCTTGCTGTTGAGCTGAATCTCGTGGGCGGGACCTACACCGAAAGATGTAAGACACGTCTCTATTGGCCAGTCTCGATCGGAGTGACAGCTTGGCAACATCCGAAAAGCCGCTGCCCCCCGACCGCCTCCAGAAGCAGATTGTCGGCCTGACGGACAGGGTGTTCGTTTATGCCTCTCAATCCGCGGCGGCGGTCAACAACATCGCCCTGCTCTCCTCTGCCATGGTCTCCTTGTCGGCTGACAGGGAGGCCTACGGGATATTCAGGGCGCGCAAGCGCGCGCACGGGACAAGCTCATAAGGCGAAGCCTAGACGGCGTAGCCTACATGAAATAGAACTCCCTCTCTCGTTACTAACTGTGGATGTTGCCAAGCTGTCACTCCGATCGAGACTGGCCAATAGAGACGTGTCTTACATCTTTCGGTGTAGGTCCCGCCCACGAGATTCAGCTCAACAGCAAGCAAAGCTTTTGGATTCGCAAGCAAAACTTTAGGATTCGCAAGCAAAGCTTTTTGATTCGCAAACAAAGCTTTTGGATTCGCAAACAAAACTTTTGGATTTGCAAACAAAACTTTTGGGTTTGCAAACAAAACTTTTGGATTCCCATTAATATTTTTTTTATCACATTAATTTATCTTGCAATAAAACATTTTTTGATTGCAGTGTCGATAGTTTTGCTCTCAAATCTATTTTTTGATTGCAGTGTGGAAAGTTTTGCTCTCAAACCTATTATTTTTGATTGCATAATAAAGACACAAATCTACCTCCATACACAAGTCCATCGTTACAACTGCTCGAAACTGCTCCTGCAAGTCGTAGCTTGCAGGTAGTTTTGCAACACGTCTAGGTGGTACATGCATAGACATAGACGGAGCATCGAACGCTACCGCCTACTGGGGCTGACGAGACGCGGGGCCGCCGTCTTGGAGTGGTGATCCGCTCCATTCAGTGTAATCAGTTTGGCAGGAGCAATGAACTGTCAGCGCATTTAATTAATCATACCTCACTGAATACCACTGATTTCCACGCGTTTCTTTGTCAGACGTGTAGCTACGATGAAGGACACATGGTTTGGCGTGTTTTATTATTCATAGTTGGCTTAACAGTAATAGAATATTCTTATATATTGGCATCGCCAAAAGCAGACGCTGCCTGTCCCCCCCCCCCGGCTGCTGAATCCCTTATCCACGCCTTCATCTCGTCCCGTCTTGATTACTGCAACTCCCTCCTCACTGGCATCACCTCTCATTCCCTCCATAGACCCACAAATGGTCCAAAACTCTGCTGCGCCTTCTCACACACACCCACATCACTCCTGTTCTCTTCACTCTCCACTGGCTCCCCATCAAACAACGCATCAACTTCAAAATCCTCCTCCTGACCTTCAAAGCTCTCCACCACCTTGCCCCGCCCTACCTGTCTGACCTCCTCATCCCCCATTGCCCCTCCCGAACCCTCAGATCCTCCTCCACTCTCACTCTGACTGTCCGACGATCCAAACTCAAAACCTTTGGTGGCAGAGGCTTCTCACGAACAGCACCCCGACTCTGGAACTCTCTCCTCCAACCGGTCCGCGACTCTCCCTCCCTTCCCATATTCAAATCCTGTTTAAAAACGTACCTCTTTTCCCAAGCCTATGACCTCATAACCACCCTTGTCCCTATCCCTATCTATCATCACACTCCACCTTGCTTCTGTTCTCTGTTGTGCTGTCTTCCGCTTGTCCCCCCTGATTGTCATCTCCCTCTTCGTGTTTTATTTTGTAAGCGTCTTTGGGTCACTGAAAAGCGCTATAGAAAATGAATGAATTATTATTATATGCTATAAGTGACCAGACGTCCGAGATCAAAACTGGGAACATAATCCCAGAGAAGGGGAAAAAACGGTCAGCTATTTTTACGTTGAAGAAACAATATATGATGATTAGGCTATGTACAGTATACATATATATCCTACATAAACAATGTTTGAATACATTACTAGACATCTATGTATCTTATAGACTGTATCTCTGACTGAGCACTGCAGCAGCAGAGTTTATTCTGTCTTGACACTTTGTATTGATATTTTGTATTTACCTTTATTAACAACTTTCTTTCCTTCAATTATTATAATGTTTACGGTGATTGTTTTATATGTATTTTTTATCAGTGGCGAAGCTAGACCCCTTGCCTTAGCCCACCCTATCGTTTCGTCCTCAAATCTCATATTCAACCTTTTTTTTTTTACACAAGCAATGAGAGAGGATGTTGTACACTAATGAACAGGCTCAAATGGGCTAATGAAATCGAGCGCAACCTTCCTGCAGGAATCTCTAACCTCTGATTTGTGGGTGGGAGACTCCTGTTTGACAAAACCAAAAATGCAGCACGAGCGCACCTAACATAGTTTCTGCTGTTTTGTATGTCAAAAAGGCTAGCTAGTCTTTATCAGAAAATCCACGATTTCCAGCTGTGTAATAACATGACCAGGTAATAATAATAATATTCATTTTAAAACCTTGACATAATCTTTCAGATGTATTCAATGACAGTTGACCACAAGGCGATTCTATCTATGCCTCCACTTGAATTGCTTCATGGTTTAGTTGGCAGAGGCTTGTAATGCTGCGTAGCATGATAAGCATGATAAGGTGCAAGGAGCAGAAAAAGTTGACATGGGTGCAAATTTTCAGTTGAAAAAAAACGCTGGCATTATTTTATCAGCTGACGGCGTATTCATTGCCATAACAACTGAGCTAATCAACAAGTACCACATGCGAGCAGCAGACGGGACTTAGTGTCTTATTTATTTATTTGAATAAGTTACTTATTTTATTTTAAATTAACATAATACCAAGGGTCAGAAGTATTACAAGAATTCTGATCTTACAGAGTCATGACAGAGGGACTTGGTGTCTTTATTGATGCTTGAAAGATGAACATATATTATTTTTTTTGAAAGGGAATAAGCTGATGAAGCTGACAAGTGACCAATGTTTACTGTTTAAAAATATTTTAAATTAAATGCAAACCCCAGTGAACCATTTGCGCTTGTTCTATTTCATGTAGGCTACACCGTCTAGGCTTTGCCTTATGGGCTTGTCCCGTGCGCGCGCTTGCGCCTATCAAACTATGCACCTATCAGCGTGGGCACCGCCCACATTTCCCCACGGTATCGTGTCTATACAACGCGGTGTATACCGTCGCTCATCCTCCCTTTTCTTTCAGCACTTGTGCTTATCAGCGAGAAATTGAGAACTACTATTAAGAAGAAGATGAAAACTTCAACACGGATCTCCCAAGCCGGTGGCAGCGGCTCGGGCGAGGCCGCGGACAAACGGCCCCTTTTCAGGGCCACCTGAGAGCGCTCCTGGAGCTAGGTCCTTTTCAGGACTCCTATGCGCCTCCTGTCCCGCCTCCCTGGCACTGGGTGACGGGCACTTTGCGTGCTTTGTGTGCCTCGGCACCGACCACGCCGCGGCTGCTATGGCGGCCCCCGTCTCCTGTGTCGCCTGCCGGGAGCTGCCTGAAGAGGGGATCCTCTCCAAGCATCTCTTCTTTTCCCCTGCGGTGGACCTGACGACGATGGCATCATCGACGCCGACGACGACGCCTCCATGGACGGCGACTCGGCGTCCGGTTTTTCCCGCTCTCGGGTTTCAACCGCCACCGTCGTACAACACGAGGGACCGTGCCGGATGACCGATCTCTTCGGGGAGATCATGGGTGAGGCGGCGGCCATCAAAGGGATTCCCATGCCGGCCCCGCCTCTCGCCCCCGTATCTGACGATATGCAGGGCGAGTGCTTTCGCACCCCTTCTGCTTCCCGGTGGGTTACCCAGTGCCCCTTGTTCCCGCCTGTGCAGCACTTGTTTACTGCTGCAGGTGGGGACCCTTCTTTCCTGAAGGCTCCGGTAAGCGAGGGGGATCCCTCGCCTGGAGCCTCCACTGGCAGCGCTTCTCTGTCCGGGCGCCGGATGGCGCCCTAACGAAAAGCCGCTGCCCCCCGACCGCCTCCAGAAGCAGATTGTCGGCCTAACAAACGTTAGGCCGACAATCCGTGGCGGCGGTCAACAACATCGCCCTGCTCTCCTCTGCCATGGTCTCCTTGTCGGCTGACAGGGAGGCCTACGGCCCGGAGGAAGCCGCGAGATGGCTGGCGGTTTCCCGCTTTTCCAGCGCCATCCTTCAGCTATGCCAGCCGATAGCCGTTTTGGCCGGCCGGCATATGGCGTGGGCTACCATGATTCAAAGGGTCATATGGCTCTCCCACACTGCGGTGCCGGAACGAGAGCGGGCCAGCCTCGTCCAGGGTCCACTAGCGCCTGATGGCCTATTTGGTCCCCGGTTCTCCGAGGTCCTCGCGCACCAGCAGTCAGTCCGTGAGAATCGTTCCCGGTTCGGGGAGATTCTCACAGGCTCCTCCCACCAGCAGGCTGGGAGGAAGCGGGGTCCAGGCCGGTCCCAGCGTTCCAGGGGGCCGCCTCCGACTCCAGCCCCGGTGCCGCAGCAGCAGCCGCCGCAGATGGGGAGAGCAGCGCCACGGACCGGGAAGTTCCGGAAGCTTGCTCCTACTTTTTCTTTCCCTATTAAAGAAATAAGTAAAGACCGTTCGGCTGAACGGAGGTACATGGTACCTAAAGAGCGATATTCCTCAGGCCACCTGCGTCCTACGCTTGTGGTGCGTTCCTCCATGTTGCCTCTTTCCCCCTCTCAGCCCTGTGGCTGTAGGGTGGCGGTCGGACGGCATGTTCACATGGCCTCTGGTTCACCTGCTTCTAAGAAGCGGCGTCCCTTGGAGCCTCGTGGACGGATCAGAGACTCGTTGCACGAGCCCGTGGATACGGCCGCTTGTACCGGTCTCCTGGTTCCCCACATTATAGGATAGGTGACGGGTCCGCACGCTGTGGCTACAGCCTGCGGACAGCGCATGCGCACAGGGGCGGCGGCCGGACGGTTCGCTCCCTGTTCAGCGGGCACGAGCGCAACGTCTAGACAGCTCGTTGTTTTTACAGCGGCTGGTTTTGGTACGTCTCCTACGCTCGCTGAGCCTCCTCCCTTTCATGGGAAGCCCCCCTTGGTTCACACGCAGTGTGGAGGCGGTAGGGGCAGAGGAATACGGGTTATTCCTGGACGGTCTTCCTCAGATGTCGGCTCGCCCTCTCTCCGACCGCTATGCGTGTTGGCAAGAGCGGTGCGTTCTGCCATCTTGGTTGGACACCACGTTGAGATGGGGCCATCCCATACAGTTCAAGCGTCGTCCCCCACCCTTTATGGGGTTGGTGGAGACCACGCTACGGGACCCGGCTGCGAGCACAGTGTAGTGACGTTTCTCAGATTTTCCTTGTTCCAATTAACATCACTGGTGACTGACTGCAGACTAGATTCTAACAATGCTTGAGTCCAAAAACGATAATGTCCAGAAGTTTGTTGGGTTTGCGAAAAAGGTCTTGTGGTTTATTTTGTACAAAAATCAAAGAAAACTGACTGAGAATACTTAAAACAAACAGAGAGCAGGATGTGGGCCAAGCCATTGTAGAAAAACTTTTGCTGTGTAATCAGCCACACCTGGCATTCTGTCCATTTCCTATTATATGCACACAGGCACTCAAGACCTGTAGAGGTCACCAAAAACAACCATTGCACACAAATAATACTAAACTGAATATGGCTCCTACACACCGGCCCCTAATTGTATAGGTGTGTAACAATTACAATTATATCAATCTAAATAAGAAGGGGCTACTATATGTGCCGAAATACATCAGAAATAAGAGATTATTTCAAGTACATTTCAATCTTCTGTCTCCAACAGCAGGCAGATCTTGGTTATAGGCCGCTCAAGAACACTTGTCCTCGTCTGTAGTTTGACAGAGCGAACGAGACCCTTTGAGTCAGCAATGGTTTCCTTTATCCTGGCAAGCAACCAAGAGCCGCGGGGCGCTGTTGAATCCACTATCATCACCACATCTCCAACTTGAAAGTTCCTTCTTACTGCACACCACTTTTGTCTCTCCTGCAGTAAGGGCAGGTACTCTTTCGTCCAGCGCTTCCAAAACAGTTCTGCTATGTACTGGATCTGCTTCCAGCGACGTCGAGCATAGAGGTCTGATTTTTGAAAGAGTCCTGGGGGCAAAGCAGGCTTGGTGTTCAGGAGAAGAATGTGATTAGGTGTCAGTGCTTCAAGATCGTGTCGATCAGCTGAGACAGTTGTTATAGGCCGACTGTTAAGAATTGCTTCCACTTCGCAAAACACAGTACACAGGCCTTCATCATCGAGAGTTTGTTGATGCAAAACTGAACAGAGTATGCATCTCACCATTCTGATAAGTCGCTCCCACACTCCACCATGATGAGAGGCAGCAGGGGGGTTGAAACTCCACTTCACTCCATGTTGTAGCAGGGAATCTTGGACTTGGTGTTGATTCAGTGTTCAAAGAGCTTTCTTTAACTCTCTCTCCGCTCCAACCAGATTGCTTCCATTATCTGATCTTAGATGTTCCACTTGTCCTCTTCTGGAGATAAATCTCCTTATTGCATTTATACAGGAGTCTGTATCAAGTGAGTGAGCGACCTCCAAATGCACTGCTCTGCTTGACATGCAGGTGAATATGACACCGTATCTTTTCACGAGGCTCCTTGCTTTCTTTACCTCGATGGGCCCAAAATAATCAAGTCCAACGTTTGTAAATGGAGGGTTATCTGGTATAAGTCTTTCAACAGGTAAACCTGCCATTTTCTGTTCTCCTGGTCTTCCTCTTACGCGCCTGCATTCAACACACTTTGAGATGATCTTTCTTACAGCGGCATTTGCACCTGTAATCCAGTATTTCTGGCGCAGCTGCGAGAGAACATGGTTCCTTCCATTATGACCAACAATTTCATGGATTTGGCGAAGGATAAGAGAGGAAATATGCATGTTCTTTGACAGAATAATAGGATGTTTGCTTTGTTGAGGCATAGCTGATCTGTCAAGTCTACCTCCCACTCTCAAAATCCCATCCTCCATTACTGGGTCCAACTTGTAAAGGGGACTTGACCTTTTGACCCCAGATGGCGCCATTTCCAATCTGGTCATCTCTTCTGGGAATATTTGTCTTTGGCAGAAACAGATGATACATTTTTCTGCCGTTTCAAGATCATCGATATTTATGTGTTGTTCACTTATAGCCTTCCTTCCCATCTGCTGTGAGTGAGTCACTTTACTTTGTGATCGTGTGTATGGGCGATTGACACAGGATTCCTTTTCTTTTCTCTGTTTTACTAGAGATTGCAAGATACCTTTTAACTTTAATATCCATGCCACAGCCTTTCTTAACTTCAGCCAACAGGAGAAATAAGAGAGCAGTTGGTTGGTAGGGTTTTCCGTTTCCTTCAAAACAATATTATGCACAACCAACCTTACTTTGACTTCAGGATCATCTGGATTAAGTGCATGGGATTTCAGGGTTGCACTTGGCCATTCACTCATTGGCCTCAACAGGAAAGTTGGTCCCTGTATCCATCTTTTTCCATCCACAAGTCTTCCAGCACTAAGTCCTCTAGATCAGCCGTTCTCAATCTGTGGTACGCGTACCACTGGTGGTACGCGAGCGCCCTCTACTGGTACGCGGAGTATGAACGATTTTTTTGAAGCAATTTTTTGAAGTTGAAGCAACCGTTAAAGAAAATATGTGCATGTACCCATCATATTCAATTATGTTAAACCTGCATTGACTAACTGCTGTGACGACGAGTAGGGGAAGCAACAATTTTGCAAAATCGTCCTGTGACGAGACGTTGAAGTCTGCCTTCAGAGGCCAGACATTTCTGGACTTTTGGATGCAGCGACGCAGCGAATATCCTGCGCTTTCAGACAAGGCTGTGCGCTTTCTCATTCCATTTGCGACCAGGCTTCTCTTGGTCATAAATGGTCACAAATAAGAGCGATGGCTACTGTCATCATGTCATCGCTCTTATTTTATCCCCAAAAACGCAGCTGATCGGACGCATCACACGATTCGGAGGCATGCATCACATTTAAGGATTTTAAAAACTGATTCTTATTCTTTTTTAAAAAAAATGCATTCGGAAGAGAAGGGAGACTAGCGTTGCTCACGGGTTGGAATGAAAGGGAGAAAAGGGGACAGAGTTGCCTGCGGAAGCGATGTCTGAGATGCAGAGACTGCTTCACGCTACCAGTGTCAGTTTCGTACGGTGTGGAATGAGAGCTCGTGAAGGCACTATTGCGCAAGTACGCCTGCTTGCTTGCGCAATAGCATACTGCCCGAGAATGCAGTATCGCTGTCAAATCTGTCCCTGGGAAAAGTAACGTTGCTACCGCTATAATGAAATAGCGGTAATATTTCCACATTAATTGATAAAATAACGGGATGGGAAGGGGGATGGCTGTTTCAGAAGGGGGATGATTTTGATCATTTTAATTCCAAAGGGGGATGCCATCCCCCCTCAACTCGAGTGCTGGAAGCAGGTTGGATACTGAACCAAGTCTGAGGCTAAAGCAAACCTCAATCGACCCAGACATCACACCCCTCTCACTAAGCATGATAGGCCTAATTTTCAATGTGTGCCTGAGTACATTCTCCTTCAAACCTAAACATAGTTTATATTCTGACCTTATGGCACTTACTGCAGTATTTTTTAATACTGAATACGTTGTTTTTCTATGATACGCTTGTTCTTACTCATGATAGTTTGATTAGTGTTTTCGCAGTACACATGATTTCTCTCTTTGCTCTGCATGATTGCTTATAACAGGATTGTTTGACTCCAGTATTTAAATATTCATGTTCAATTCTTTGAATGTTTTTTGATGCAGTACAATTTACCTCTAATGATTGGTTGACTGCAGTTGTTAAAATTAATATTCAGTGCTGTGAATGCTTTAATGCAGTATAATTGTTAATAACCTCACTAGATTGACTGGTATGTTATATGCCAGATGATATCCCCATTTGCTGGGTAGCCCTATTGAAGCAGTTGTTCAATTGTTAGTATTATCCCGTTGCAAGTGTTTAAATACAATACATGAGTTATAGACAGTTGATTGCTTCAGTCAAGTAAAGTTATGTGATTAATAAATCGTATTATTAATATTAATGCCTTCTGTGTAAACTCTATGTAGTTATAGGCCTACGCACTTTATTTTAATTCCGGTGGTACTTGGAGAGCCAAATCATTTCTAAGGTGGTACTCATGGTAAAAAGTTTGAGAACCACTGCTCTAGATGCATCGTCGGCTGGATTTAACTTTGTCTCCACATACTTCCATTGTGATACCTTTGTGTTATCTCTGATTGTTGACACTCGATTTGCAATGAAAGTATGGAATCGGGTATGCTCGTTTGCAATGTACTTGATTACTGCTTGACTATCAGTCCAAAAAACAGAATTTTCCAGTAGCAACTGCAATTCTGCTCTGAGCATTTTGTCCACTTTGACTGACAACATAGCAGCTGTCAATTCCATTCTTGGGATAGTGATATTTTTCAGCGGCGCAACTCTGGCTCTTCCCATCATAAAGGCCAGAGAGACCTCTCCTCTTTTGTTAGTTAACCGAAGGTAGCTAACTGTACCATAGCCATAGTCACTTGCATCTGAAAAATGATGTAGTTGGGCATGAACTGGTTTCCCAAAGTGTATTGGCTTAATGCAGCGGTCTACTTTAAAGACTGCCAGCTTGACAAGATCAGAAGTCCATTTTAGCCATTTCTCAGACGTCGCTTTAGGTATAAGTTGATCCCAGCCATGATTTTGTTTGCAAAGTTCTTGGAGGAGACACTTGGCAGGCAGTGTTAAGGGGGCCAAGAACCCAAGAGGGTCGTAGATTGAGCTCACTACAGATAGCATTCCTCTTCGGGTTTGTGGCTTTTCTTTGACTTTGATGTTAAACTTAAATGCATCGTTTTCAACACACCACTGCAAACCAAGTGCTCTTTCTGTGGGAAGTTTATCTTTGTCTAAATCCAGTTGTTTTACTCCTTTTGCCCTGTTTTGTTCTGGAATGACGGAGAGCACTGCTCGGCTGTTGCTCATCCATTTTGTGAGGTGAAATCCTCCCTTGTGGCATATAGTTGAGAGATCAGTGACAAGCTGTATGGCCTCCTGATCAGAGGGTAGGGCTTTTAGACAGTCATCGACATAGAAATTTCTTTTGACAGTGTCAGTTATTGCATGGGGAAAATTGTTCTTATTGTCCTCTGCAACTCTTTTCAATGCAAAACTTGAACAACTGGGGGAGGACGTGGCTCCAAACAGGTGCACAAGCATACGATGCTCAACTGGTTTACGGTTCACATCACCTTTAGGCCACCATAAGAACCTAAGAAAATCCACGTCATTTGGGGACACTCTTACTTGGTGAAACATTGCCTTTATATCAGTCATGACTGCGACTGGCTCCTGACGGAATCTGGAAATGACCCCGACAAGTCCATTTGTCAGATCTGGTCCTTGTAGCAGTTCTGTGTTTAATGACATTCCTTGGTAAGTTGCACTGCAGTCAAACACAACTCTTAGTGATTTCTTTTGTGGGTGATAAACCCCATGGTGTGGGATATACCACACTCTTCCATCTTTCCTTTCCAGTTGCTCTTGCGGCACCACTTCAGCATATCCATTATCAATTACATCTGAAAGGAAATCAGTGTACTCACTTTGAAAGTGTTCATTCTTTTTTAATTTTCTTTTCAGATTCACCAGACGCTGTTCTGCGATCACTTTGTTATTTGGCATTACAGTGTTTTCCTTTCTGAATGGCAAGTCTAGTTGGTAATGGCCATTTTTAAGTACAATTGATTCATTTGCAATTTTCATGAATCGTTTATCTTCTATTGACATCTCTGGCTTGTCATCTGCTGATATCTCTTTGAAATCATGATTGTATTGATTGATTAACATTTCATTAACATCTATGAGAGATATTCTATTCACAGTGGCAGTGGGACAGCTGTCCTTGTCGCTGTTGTCGCTGACACCTAGTGGACCATTAATTACCCAGCCCAACATGGTTTTCACAGCATAGGGTCCCTCTTTAGAGCTATGGATCACTTCCCAGGGCTCCATAGCCTTTGGAACATTGGTCCCAATCAGCAGCTCCACTTCAGCCTCAATAGCTGGAATATGTACTTTATCCATGTGAGGCCATTTTGCCAAGTCCTCCTGTTTTGGAATGTTATTCTTTGTCACCGGTATAGTTTTCTGTGTGAATACTTTTGGCAGGGGGATGAATTTGTCTTGTTCAAGTCCTGAGACTTCTAGTCCTGTTATGATATGTGATGGAACACACTTATCTTGGCCCATGGTTCGAAGTAGAATGCGAGTCCTCTTGCCATTGATGTTGAGTTGTTCCATTAACCCTTCGGTACAAAATGTGGCAGTACTTCCATTATCAAGGAAGGCATATGTCTCTATGGTCTTGTCACTGGTGTTACTTTTGATTTTGACTGGCACAATAGAAAGTCTGCATTCATCACTACCGGCCCCAATATGACCACATGCCTGAAGAGAGCTCACCATTTCCTCTGACGACTGCTCTCTTGGTTTGCCATTTTCTTCTCTTGTAATGTGGAGGAGTCCAGGGTGGGTTTTGTCACAAACATTACAGATTAGACGCCTTTTGCAATCTTTACTCATATGTCCTTTCATAAGACAGCCAAAACATATTCCTTTTTCCTTTAAGAAGTCAATTTTGTCTCTATGTGGCTTTTTCTTCAGAGCATAGCATGACTCTAATGTGTGGCCACCTCGGTTGCAAAAGAGACAAAGGCCTTGTGACTGGTTGGGGATTTTGGATGTGAATTTTGGTTCAATGGTGTCAGTATTTGTTGCAAAACTACCTGTTGCTTTTAATTTGAGGGGGGGGTTTACTTTTCTTTTAGCTCTGTCGACGGTTTGATCTTGAATGTTGCCAAACACTGGATCAGTGGATATTCTCACTTGCTTCTCCAGGAATTTGACCAGATCCATTAGTGTTGCTCTACTGCACCGCTTCTCTTGTAGCTCGCATACTATGTTTCTCCATCTTTCCCGCATTTTGTACGGAAGTTTCATGATTATTGCTTTTATATTTGAGCCGAGATTAAGTTCTTCCATAAAGTTCATTTCTTCCATGACATTGCAGCAACTTCTGAGGAATAAAGTGAATGTTTGCAGTGCCTTTGGGTCTTCAGACTTGATGTTAGACCATGAGAGCGCCTTGTCAATATAGGCACTGGCAACTTTGTACTCATTACCATAATGTTCATGCAGCAGACCTTTTGCTTTAGGATATCCCCTCTGTTCACTCATAAGTTGGCAGCTTCTCACAAGTTCTTGTGCCGGACCTTTAGTGTACTGTTGGAGGAAATGCAGCCTGTCTCTGTTGTTATCAGTTTTAGACTCAATAGCATGTTCGAATGACAGTATAAAAGACTGGAACTGTAATACGTCCCCATCAAAAATAGCAATGTCCTTTTGGGGCAATAAAGAGAGTTGTTGCTGTCTAACAAGAATACTCGTTATATCATTTTGCCTTTAGAGAATACTGCATACGTTGTCTTTACTTTCACCGTCCTGTGATTGTGTTGTAGTCTGCATACTTTGGGTTTGTCTAGGAGAGGAGATCTGTATACCTTGGGTTTGTTTGGGAGAGGAGAGTACTTGGGTTACAGGGCTCACATTTTGTGTTGGACTTATCTCAAAGTCCCAACCAGCTGTTTGAGTTGCGATGTGAGGTCTACTGAGCAGGATGGGAGGTTGGAATTGAACTCCTTCCTTTGGACGCACACTTGGCATTTCATCAATGGGCTCTTCCACTGTGTCACTCACAAGAAGGTCCATTCCTTTGGGTCGATACCTGTCAACCATGTCGTCATAATAAGCATTCATGCCATCCATTGAATTTGAGTCTATTTGTTCCTCTGCAGATTTATACACAGTGAGCTTTGCTGTTGTAGCTGCTAATTCTGTATGCAACTCCAGTGTCTCTCTTCGTTTCCTTAATTGTTCCTTTTGCACATTTAATTGTTCCTCCTCTTCCTCCAGAGCATGCTTTTGCTTCAATGCTTGAATCCTTGTTTGAATAGCTGCCTTTTCAGCTTCAGCTCGGATCCTTGCTGATGATGTGGAGGATGTGGCTGAGCGACTTGATCTGTGACTTAATACTGCAGAGATACTGTCCTCAGGTGCCACATTATCAACATTTAGTCCAATATTGTCATGATCAATTTCTCCTTGGATGATGGTATTTTTCCATTTTGTGACAGAGGCCATGAATGCAGTCATATCACCCACTTTTAAAATATACCACTTCTCAGTATCCAATTCGCATTCTTCTTTTGATAATAGAAGTTGGTATGCTTTATGAGTGTTGTTAAACTCTTCCACAAGTTGTCCATACTTTGTCATACTTTCATTAACCTCTTCTTCATTTGTAATGTCTTTCATCAATTCCTTCACAATGTTCATTCGTCTGGTAACTTGGCACAGTTTGTACTTTCTGCTTGCAAGTAGTTTGGAAACATTTTCTAATGGGGCCTTTTCCAAAGATCCAAGGTCCCTTTGGACATCATCCTCCAGTTGAGAAGCCATTTTGTCAGCTGACTTCAGATGAGATTTTTCAGCCATATTTAACATATCACATATGTCACTCTTCTCTTTTCACAGGAACAGTACATAAAGGCAGTATTGCTGTGTCAGTTTATAATCATGTTCAATGTAACTCTTACTTTGCCAGCCCACATAGCATCAGGTTAAAAATCAAAGGGTCAAGGTCCTGACTCATTTAACATTCGTTTTTGTTTGTTCCAGTCAACTTCATGCATTTCAAAAGGCTCCACTCCAATAGCAGGCTTTCAATCCCGAAGTTACTTCCATGTTTCTGTTATGCTTTCCAATGCACAACTTCCTTTTCCAATTCCACAGTTTAAATGAGCAGGGTAGTCCTTCACTTCAATCCTTTGTTTCACATACCACTCCTTGATGCTACTGGGCCTCATGCTGTTTCATCATGTTGCAGAGAAATCCATTGTTCCTTTGTTGCTGCTTTCTCCATGTCCAGGTTTTCCATTAATCCATTTTAGTGGCAAAGTTTTTCTACCTTTGTAGTGACGTTTCTCAGATTTTCCTTGTTCCAATTAACATCACTGGTGACTGACTGCAGACTAGATTCTAACAATGCTTGAGTCCAAAAACGATAATGTCCAGAAGTTTGTTGGGTTTGCGAAAAAGGTCTTGTGGTTTATTTTGTACAAAAATCAAAGAAAACTGACTGAGAATACTTAAAACAAACAGAGAGCAGGATGTGGGCCAAGCCATTGTAGAAAAACTTTTGCTGTGTAATCAGCCACACCTGGCATTCTGTCCATTTCCTATTATATGCACACAGGCACTCAAGACCTGTAGAGGTCACCAAAAACAACCATTGCACACAAATAATACTAAACTGAATATGGCTCCTACACACAGCTCTGGCAGCAGAGGTGGCACGTCTCTTGGTAAAGGGGGCCATCACTGTCGTTCCCTCCCACGAGTCTCACCTAGGGTTTTATTCCCGCTACTTCCTGGTTTTCAAGAAGTCAGGGGAAAAGAGACCTATTCTGGATCTTCGCGTGTTCAACAGATTCGTTGCCACGAGGAAGTTCAGAATGCTCACTGTCGGAGCGTTGTTCCTGTGTGTGAGAGAGGGCGATTGGTTCACATCCCTGGATCTCAAGGATCTCCACGTCCCTGTTCGGCAGGCGCACAGGAAGTTTCTCCGCTTTGCCTTTATGGGGATGGCGTACGAGTACCAGTGTCTGCCGTTCGGCTATTCCCTGGCTCCGCGCACCTTCTCGAAGTGTGTGGAGACGGCGTTGGAACCGCTCAGGCGTCAGGGAAAGAGGATTCTCTTCTACCTAGACGACCTGTTTATTCTGCTCTCCCTCAGCCCTCGGGATCTTCCCCCGTTGGGGGTAGATGCGTTGGCACACACACCTTGGCCGCGGGCTCTCTTGTATGCGTTTCCCCCGCTCCAGCTGATCCTTCCTCTTCTGGAACGGGTCAGACAGGAGAGACTGTCCCTGATATTAGTGGCCCCGGAGAACCGTTCAGCTCTGTGGTTTCCTCTCGTGGTCAGCGCCGTGGCCAGTACCGTTCAGGCCGGATGCGCTTTCACAGGCCCACGGGACGGTGCACCACCCGCCCGATGTCTCGGGACGGCTGTTGGTTTGGCTCCTGAGAGGTTGATCCTGCAGGGCAAAGGTTTGCCTGAGACGGTTATCAACACTATTCAGAGCGCTCGTGCGCCTTCTACTTCTTCCCTCTATGCGGCGAAGTGGTGCGCCTTCTCTAATTGGTGTGAGAGGAACCACGCTGTCCCATCTCAATGCCAGGTGAGAAGCGTGCTTTCGTTTCTGCAAAACTTATTGAAAAAAGGTTTGGCCTTCTCCACTATCAAGGTCTATGCGGCAGCCGTTTTGGCTGGCCATGCAGGCTGTGATGGTGGACCGATCTTCAGCCATTCACTGGTCAAGAGATTCTTGCGTGGGGCTAGACGGGTCGAATCTTGTAGTGTGGCCAGTCTTCCGACGAGACAAGACCCGATTTCCTGGCTCTGTGATCGTATAGTGACATGTTAAATCGTGTAGAAATATCAGAGAATCGTGTAGTCTGAACCAGCCATAAACTGTGCTCGGTGGTTGAATGACTCCAACAATAGAATACAAAGTGTTGGAGAGTAATAATTGTCAATGTGATAGGATGGATAAGCTTTAAGCTAAACTTTAACGGCCCTGGACTGGAAATTCAGTTGTCACACCAGCAAAAACACAACAGTTGTAGAATGAAATACAACTTCAATGATAATAAAAATAGTTATAATAATAAAAATGATGCTGATGATACAGTGGTCTGATGATGGGTTGTGTTTCAACAGGGTCCCTGACGTTTACTGTAGGGACAACATTGAGGAGAAGTTGGTGATTCACCTCTGCCTGATCCCAGCTGTGAGTATCCTAACCAGTATCTTAACGCTTAACCCTTTAACTTTTAACCCTAACCCCAATCTAGCTGTCAGTAGCCGAACACTACCTTAACCTTTAACGGTTAACCCTACCTTAACCCAACCCAGCTGTCTGTACCGTTGCCTATATCCAAACCTTTAACCCTAACCCAGCTGTCAGTACCCCAATTCTACCTCAAACCTAGCCCCTAACCCTTTACCCTTTTTTATTAGTGGGCCCATAACACAGTATTTTAAGACCTTCCCGAAATTCAGCCATGGTGCAGAACTACAGCCACTACGAGCCAGTCGCACATTGAGCTTTCCCCAAACGCGCTGTTTCGGTGTCTGTAGCTTTAATGCAAATGAGGAGGAGAGAGGCGGGTCAAGGAGGAGGGTGGGGGTGTGGCCCTGAGCAGCTTGCGGCCACGGTACCATGCGCTCCGTTTCCTTTTCCTTTTCTGTCTTCCACGTCCACATCAATCTGAAGTAGACTGAACCACGACATGGAGGAAAAAGGGATTGTTGCCTGCGATTGTTGACCGCGGTTGTCTCCCGCTGGAGCCTCGCTGCTGAGGGACCACCGCCTCGGCAGTGGGCAGCGCTTAGGCCCCACCGCCTCCTGCAGCGGGCAGCGCCGAGGCGGTGGTCCCTTGGCAGCGGGAGACATTCGCGGGCAACATTCCCTTTCTCCTCCATGTCGTGGTTCATGTACTTCAGGGAGTCAAAGCCAAAGTTCCTTTCCCCCAATTCCTTTCTCAACCATGCCTGAGATAACCCCCACTACAGTCTTGTTGTGAAAATACCAGAGACGTCAAAGAACCGACGTGTTATGCGACATAATGCCCAGAGCAGAACGATTATCCAAATAACAAAGAAGTCTACAACACTTGCGTTACAGTGTGTGTAATCACACACACACATGTGGCGCTCGCATGGTCGTATCTCATTGGCGGGCCAAATTCTCTGGGCTGGCAAGGCAGAGAAAGGGGAGGGGGCATCTCGCCTTATATGACGACATACGGGGAAAATTCCAAAACGGCGCGTCTGAGCTTCGTTTTTTCAAAGGCGGAGCAGAATGTCTAGTGCTCGTTTTACACCCAACGAAATTTCTAGCTACTGGGGGAGCATAAAAAGTGAAATTTTCATGCCATGGGATCTTTAAAGTGTTAGTTAAGATTTGAGCCTTTTCTCCAGTTGAGATCCATCCCGGGTCGAGACAAGAGCAGTGTGACTCAACTCCAACTCAACTCAACTCACTGCGGTTTGGTCTGTCCAACCCCGGGAAAGACCATCAAAGGAGGAAATGCCCAAATCCTGACCAACCCTTAACCGTGACCATAAAATGTCCCCCCTCACACTTCTTCCATTCAGCTTCCTTTCCCTTGTGTTGTTGACGGTTCAGGTGGTGATCATCATGGTGCTGTCCTTCTTCCAGACGAGGGAGCGCCGTTGGGCCATGGACCTCCGGCTGCCCCGCATGGCGGGGCACTTTGGCATCGCGGTGTAAGTCCCAACGCGACCCGACACCCAGCAGTCACATGAATCTAGCACAACTGAATGAAGGCCCTGGTAATGCTTCAGAGTGATGGAGATGTTCGGTTGCTACGGTAACTTAATGAGGGTCAAGGTAATGCCTCAGAGTGATGTTCTGTTGCTATGGTAACTTAATGAAGGCCATGGTAATGCCTCGGAGTGACGGAGATGTTCTGTGTTGTAGGCCTCTGGAGGCGATGAACAGCCTGAGCAACCGCTGGTCCTACGGGTTTGCCTTTGGCGCCTCCTCCCGTGTGGTCTTCCTGCTGTTCTCCAAGCAACACATCCTGTTTCCTGCTCCGCCCTGGGCAGAGTGTAAGACACGCCCCCTCTCTGTTTCCATTCTGGAAGACACACACGCTTTTCCTCTTTCATTCTGGAAGACACACCCCTCTCCCTTCTCTCATTCTGGAAGAAAGATTAGATAATGTTACATTAGGGTAGATTCGATTCAAGATTACTAGTAGTATTCAAGTAGATTTGTATAGTTGAATATCACTAGATTGCATTAGAATAGATTGAATTGAATTATATTAAACTAATCTTGTAATATTAAATTCATTGTAATCATTATTGTGGATTGAATATTACTGGATTAGATTAGAGTGAATTTAATCTGACTGGATTATTTTTAATTACTGTGGAATGTATTTTGATGGATTTGATGATGATTGATTGTGTTTGACTAGAATAGATTAGATTTTCCTGACACTCTAATATGTCTGTTTGTTTTCCAGCCTTTGTGTTCCTTTTTGGAGCGTTCGAGGTGGGGCTAGTCTTCTTTCCCTTCTTCGCATGCCTTTCTACAACTGCTAGGGGAGTTGGAGCTGTTTTGGGAATACTCTACACTCTAGCCTGGTAACCCTCCATCTCTGAGGCATTAGCCTAGAATGTTAGCTGGCAATTCCCTAGTCTACACTAACCTGCTAGTCTGCTAACCATCCATTCATCTATCCGTCTATTCATAGAAGCATTAGCCTAGCATGTTAGCTAGTTGTAAGCATTAGCCTAGCATGTAAGCTAGCTATACTACACTCTAGCCTGCCATTCATTTTTTAAGCATTAGCCTAGCATGTTAGCAAACTTTGCATTTACCTGGCTTGTCTCTTTTACTGCAGGCTCGGTGTCATGCTCGCGCTTGTAATCACCTGTCCACACAGTCAGGTGATTATTCCCCCATTCATATGGTCAGGTAACTCTTCACCCATTCATACTGACAATAAATTATTCACCCATCCATCATATATTCAGGAAACTATTCACCTATACATACAGTCAACTATTAACCTATTCATAATGCCAGATAAATAATGCCCCATTCATACAGTCAGTTAACTATTCACCCATTCATTCAGATAGTTATTCACATAGTCAGGTAACTATTCACCCATTCATACAGTCTGGTAACTATTCAGCCATTAATACATTCAGGTTCACCGATTCATGTAGTCAGTTAACTACACCTATCATACAGTCAGGTTACCATTTCCTAATTCATATGGTCAGGTAACTTCCACTATTCATACAGTTACGTAACTATTCACCTGAATGTTTCAACCATTGCTGTGACACACTTTGTTTGTGTGTAGTTTTTTATTAGGTATGGGAATCTGATATGGTTATTGCCGACCATCCTATCCTTCTTCTTTCTCCTGGGTCGCTTTTTCCTCATATTGGTCAAAACTGTGCAAGGACGCCGACAGAATCAGGTAACCAGGAGTCAAGATCATTTTACACAAGACAACTAGCGAATCAAAGAAGCTGAAAAACACACAAAAAAAACGAAAAAAATATGAAATAGAGTCAACAAAACTACTTACAACGGCTACGACATGAATATGCAGCATTTGAACTAATAGTACGCTGTCACTCATTTGGAGAAAGCGTGTACCCGAAACAAAACTGTTGCAATACAGCGGCCCACCGTCATGTTAAAAGCAACCTATATTCACATACCACAGGGCCAGAAGTAGGCATTGGCCTGTAGCACCGACTGCTATGGAGATAATGATCAATACAAATAACAGATAGCCATAATTACAGGTCTATGAGTGTAGTTCACCTCTGTGGATGTGTCACGGATCTAGACACGGACAAACAAGGTAGGGTTACAAACAAGGGCCCAACCATCCGGAGGTGGCGGCCGATGTGGAGATGATTGCTGACGATGAGCAGGTGTGCGGAGGATCAAAACAAACACACGCAACCATCAAACGTGGTGTCACAAGGTGTCACAGCGGAATGGTGACCGGATGCGGTCAGAGGACTGAGGACGTTTAAAAGCATAAATAGGCTAGGGTGGCGTCTAGAGGGTCACAACATCTTGTTTTAATGTGCTGTCCAGGTTACAGGAGAGGTGATTGAACACCATGTCCAATATGTCAAGAGGTTGCTACGGAAACCGCCTCCTCCTGGGTACATACATACACACACATGCTCGGACGTACACGTTCAGACATCCACTTGTTAATGTGCATAGAACGTGTGTGTGTGTGTGTGTGTGTGTGTGTGTGTGTGTGTGTGTGTGTGTGTGTGTGTGTGTGTGTGTGTGTGTCAGCAGGGAAAGTTGGTTCCAAAGAAGGGTGTACAAGTGGGACCCACACTTCAGGTTCCCCAACAGACTGATAGGAACCACCATCATCAGCCTCATAGGCCTCTACACTGTGAGGACTGTCTGCCTGTCTGTCTTCTCACCTGTCTGTCTGTCTTCGTTCCTGTCTTCCTTTTCGTCAATCTACTTATCCCTTCGCTCTCTCCGTCTGACTACATCTTGAACAGAAAGTATTTGCCTGTCTGTCTGCCTTGCTCGTTCATTCTAGTTATAAGACATGTTTGTGTCCATCAGCTGTTGCACCATTCGTACGTGTTGAGCCAGGGGGTCTTTGATTTGTTGGACGAGTTAATTCGCTGGCTGGATCAGTTAAATGCAGCCTCAGCCTCAATTAAGGAGTTTGCCATCATCGCACGCAGTGAGTCCTCCACACAAACACACGCACACACACACACACACACACACCGATTTTTATTTTATTGACTGTACCGTACATAAGGAATGTGGTTGTGCATATTTCTTCAGAGTCATGGATGATGGCTTCCATCACAGCCTGCCTCATCTCCCTGGTCTACATCTTCCACGTTCTGGTGTGTTACAGGTAGTTCATCAGCTTCTGCACGCCTAAAGGCTTTTCCAAGATTGGGCGTGTTTAGTCCTGTACTGACCTAACGGGTCAGTCCTGACCATGTGAGGTTAGTACTGACCATGTCAGGTCGGGTTAGTACTGACCATTTTAGATTAGTACTGACCATGTTAGGTTAGTACTGACAATGTTGGGTCATTACTGACCATATTGGGTCAGGTTATCCCTTACCATCTCGGGTCAGTACTGACCATGTTGGGCCAGGTAAGTATTGACCATATCGGGTCAGAACTGACCATGTCGGGTAAGTACTGACCATGCTGTGTCCTGTACTGCCCATGCGCGGTCTTGTACTGACCATGTGTACTGACCATGGGGTTTGTTGTAACAGGAAGCATATGAAGAGGCTGTGGAGGGGGCAGAGGGGCTTCCTCCCTGAGAAGTTCCGCAAGAATATCAACCCTGCTTCTAGTATGGTGAGCAAAGTACTCACACACACACTCACACAAACACACCCGTGCTCACACACACACTCACACACTCGCTCACACACACACTCACACAGGCCTTGTGTCAGAATGAATAAAAAATAAAAACATTTCAGGTTGATCTGTTTTTTTTCTTACAGGCTGCCATTGCAAGATACTCTGGGTGTCAAATCGCTTACACGTTATGGGGTATGGCATTCATCACACGTAAAAAAAAAAGTCTATAGACGTCTGTATAGATGGTTGTATTCACTCGGTGGCCAACTAGAATTTAAAGGGGCCAGATTAAACCACCAGGTGTGAGTGTGATTAGCCATTACAAGCCGTTTTGAAAATGTGCAGCTTCTGACATCACAGGTGGGCGTGTTCACCTAGATGTATGATGGATAGATGAGCAACATTTGCTACAGTCCACTGGGTAGGCTCGCTGGTAAACTGATCTATCCAGCACACATCTAGGTGGACACACCCACCTGTGATGTCAGAAGCTGCACATTTTCAAAACAGCTTGTAACAGCTAATCACACTCACACCAGTGCCCTGTACTACGATCCTTGATTAGTGGGTTAGCGAGGTATGTTGCGCTCAAAGCCTGGGTTAGCTGTGACACGAAAGTCAAATCTATTTTAGCCTCGCTGTATCACCATGGTGACCTATGCCCTCAACCAAACCTGGTCGGGAGCAGGTTTTCAGCTAAGACTATCGGGTTAGATCGGCGCTCGCAGCTTCCTAAACCCTCCTTTGACAATGACGTCACCATTTGTGGGTGTTCCCGTGGACCTCGGAGCCCATATCGTAGAGGGTCTCTCCGACAGAATGTCTTTCGGGAGCGATCCCTTGGCATTGCCTGAGAATATTCTTTATGAGAGAAACAGGTTCTCATCAGAGGGGATGTTGTGCAGTGTGTCGCCGTGAGAGAGTGGTAGATTGGAGGTAGCGCGTCAGTCTTGAATTTCTCCATGCAGGGTTCGTCTCCCAAGTGATGCGCATTCATGTGAAGCTTAAAAAGTCCCATTTCTTATGTCATATGGATAAGTTATTCACTGAAGGAAATGGAATTATATTTTTGTGCTTATTTCAAACTTGAACCCATGTTCTCAAAGCCGTGCTGGCACCATATCTATGAGGGTAAAAGGCTTGATTATGGGCTGTCGAGATTTGAACCCCGGTCCCTGGCGTTGGGGTCTTATACTAATCCACTACGCCACCGCCGCTCCATATCAGCGGTTGAAAACATATGCGATACATTTCTTACATAGGGTGTATTTAAAGTGAATTCCCTTAATTATAGAATAAGGCAGGTTGGACGTTGCATTTGTATTTTGAAATCATCAATATTGGGATTTATGACGAACAATTCTGCAATTTGGCAGTTATTTTTTAGACATTATGCAGAATCTTTTCACTTACAAATTTATACTATCGACTATAGCCTTATATGCCTTATTATATAGCCTATTAGGGTTAGGTTTAAGGTTAACCCTCACCCTAACCGTAACCCTAACCATAACCCTAAACCTGACCCTAACCCTTTGCACCCGGGGAACAAAGGACCTGGGGAACCCTAGGGATGACCCCTTTATAACGGCTCTGGCGAGTCATTCCTGGGGATTCCGGAAGTGGTTAGCTGCTTTGTAACAGCTACTAATGCTGAAACCGGAGTTTGTGTTGACCATACCATCCTCGCGTGCCATATGTGGCCGTTGATGTGTGCCTAAGGAGTAAGGAGAAAAAAGAGTTTGAGGTAGTGAATTCAAGGTAAGATGTCAGATTTACCCCCACATAGCATCGTTTCAAATTCAAGATGGCCGCCGAGTGAACAAGGTAAATAGGTTTTTATAGGTCAAAAGGTGCAGCTTAAGGATATCAGATAATAGTTTGTGGTTTCATAAACAAACAAACCTTTGTATGGGAAATCATCTTTGAATTGTTGCTGGTTTAATGTATGTGTTATAGCAAGACAAATAGCCGCTTATATGCGTGTGTTTTTTTTCTAGGTTACATCATCTTTAACATTGTGGCCTTCCTGGCTATCCTGATCTTTGCATATACAATGATCGTTCCCATCCTGCATGGCCAGATCCTGAAGAGACTGACCACTTTGGGCTACTCATTGTAACGTCCCCTCATCTAACCCAACTCTTAACCCACTGACAGGTTTATTAACGGATTGGTGGATACATACCTGTAGATGCATGTGTGTATGAATAACGCTGATGCCCTTTATCTCAGGCTGGGCTTGGCAGTACTCTTGGCCGTCGGTTGCCTGCAGGTATACACTGTCAAGATGTTCTTCCTGCAGGATAAGCTGAGTACAACAGAGAAAGACAAACCTCTGGCCCTAAACAACAGGTAAGCAGCCCCCGCCCGGAGCGTCCACAACATCCAGAGACTGACTCAATGTTGCTCTGGCCCCACACTCCCCAAACGTCTCATCCTCATTAAACCCTCCAACCAGGGGTACCATTGGTTCACTGCCCCGGTGAGGGCTGTTGGTTTAGAGAGGCGCCCGCAGCGGGAGCAGACGGCCAGCGTTTCAAAGCCTTCTTGCTCTCGTCCCCAGGAGAGCGTTCAACTGCTTCAGCTACTTCTTCTTCTTCTACAACGTGGTGCTGGGGATGGGCACCTGCGTCCTGCGCCTGCTGGTCAGCCTGACTGTAGGATTGGTGCTGCTGCCTCGCATTGACCGCACCATCATGCCCAAAGGACACGAGACCAAGGACCTGGGTGGGTTGCGCTACAGTAGTGCTATACTACGCTATACTGTGCTACACTATGTTATGCTAAACTATGCTGTGCTACGCTATACTATGCTACTCTATGCTATGCTGTGCTAAACTTTGCTGTGCTACGCTATACTGTGCTACTCTATGCTATGCTGTGCTAAACTTTGCTGTGCTACATTATGCTGGGCTACGCTTTACTGTGCTTAGCTATGCTGTGCTAAACTATGCTGTTCAAGACTACTCTGTGCTCGATATGCTGTGGTATGCTAAATTGATGTATGCTATTCTGAGCTATGCTAAACTGAGCTATGCTAAACTGCGCTATGCTATGGTAAAATTAGCACCTTCTTCCCAAAGCTGCTCTCTTCATTGGTGATCCCGCTGAGTCCAGTGATTGTCCTTCTGGGGTCTTGATGGGTCTTCAGGTGAGCAAAGAGGCTGATCCTCCCGCCACATACCTGCAGTGTGGACAGGGGTGGTGGTGGTGGTCGTGGTGGTTGGTTTTCTAGTCTTCTTGATGGTGGTTCAGTCCTTCCTGTTAACAGGAAGAAGCTCATAGAGAGCAGAACCCTGTTCAGATATCTCATATTCCACTGCATCCAGGGCAACGAAGAAAGGTCACCAGCCAGTCCCCAGCTAGTTATCTTCCACTCACCAGCCAGTCCCCAGCTAGTTATCTTCCAGTCACCAGCCAGTCCCCAGCTAGTTATCTTCCAGTCCCCAGCTAGTTATCTTCCAGTCACCAGCTAGTTATCTTCCAGTCCCCAGCTAGTTATCTTCCAGTCACCAGCCAGTCACCAGCTAGTTATCTGCCAGTCGTCATCCTTTCACCAGCTATTTATCTTCCAGTCACCAGCTAGTTATCTTTCAGTCCCCAGCTAGTTATCTTCTAGTCATCATCCAGTCACCAGCTAGTTATCTGCCAGTCGTCATTCACTCACCAGCTAGTTGTCTTCCAGTCGTCATCCAACAGTCACCGGCGAGTCAGGGTTCAGACCTGTAGCTCCCCTGCTGCCTCCAATGAGGAGGATGGACTGTTGTCCATAGGGTGTGTGAGCGTGTGTTGGAGCTCCCCTGGATACAGTAGTACAGATGAGAGGTGTTGACAGGATGATCTAAAACCCTAGTGCCTGCTCGTGATGTGGTTCTCCTGCTGTGTTTCTAGGCTACACATGGTGGGTGGGCATGATCTTTGCAGACCACTACCATGGCAACCCGACGCTGGTGTGCTTCTGTAACCTGCTGTGGTCCAGATCCCCGGAGCCAAAAGCAGCAGGCCCCTACCAGCCGTTCCGTAATACAACCCTCGGTGTGTGTGTGTGTGTGTGTGTGTGTATAACTTGTTTGTTTGAATAATACTTCCTATCACACACATTTTTTTATCATCATTGATCATGGATTTTGTTGTACATACAAAAGACACACAGGTAACAGAAAATAGAGACCCACCATATCAAACTCTTCTTGCTACATCCAACCTTGTCCGTCCGTCTGGCGCATACAATCTTTGCACTAAATTGCCGTGTTCTCTTAGGCTGTTGAACTGCTGTTGAATAATGCAATGTTTAAATTTGTCTGCGTGAACACACCATTTTCATTCGATTTTAAGTATACCGGGGGCCTTAAATCCACTAAATCCAACCCTTATCCATCTTGTCCAATCTCTCCCCGACCATCCCCGACCCAGAGTCTGGTGTGCACAGCAGAGCCAGGAAGCGCTGGGCGCTGGCGTACACCCTACTGAGGAACCCCCCCCTCATCCTGCTCAGGAAACACCTCGCTTCCCCCCCACCCTGCTCCACCTCAGGCCAGGCGGCCAACCAGCCGTCTGACCACTTCACAAGAACACCAAGATTTGTAACAGCGGCTCGGACACAGACCGGCTCGACAGCCCCCTCTGGCGGGGGAACACCGCCAAAGCAGCTGAACACACAGGATCAACGCAACGGACCATCGTCATCGGAAGTTTAGACCACCAATCTTGGGAAGGTTTGACCACTATCGTGTGGAGTCTAAACCAACCACCATCGTATTGAGTTTAGACCACCATAGTGTAAAGGTTATGCCTCGGTTCCACTGACCCGCTAGACTAAAGAGAGAATCCATTGTGGAGCTTTTGAGGCTGCCATGAAAACATCCTGAAGAGGTTGGTGGTCTTTCCATCCTGTCTCAAACTCTGATGCTATTCAAACATATCGATACAATGTAATACCATAAGAATGTATCATTTAATACATGAAACAATTAAACAACCAAGGTTGGTTTATAAAATGTTTTTTTTATCATAGATATACTGTATCATCTTTTGGAAAGGTGAGGCATCTTGCATTTGAATGCTGTTAGTGTTGATGCTTTTGTTATTATTATTATTGTTGGTAATCTATGGGTATGGGGAGGTTTTAGAGTTGTATCCAATATAAATCTGTCCTACAGAATTTTGATCATTGTAAAAATTCATATATCGCCTATTTGTTAGCTTGTATTGTTTTTGCTTTTATACTTTCATGTTTTTACACAAACCAAATAATGTTTTTTGATATAAATTAAACTTTTGACCCAACATAATGTATTGTGCTTTCTATATTGGCCAGAGAATATCCAATCCAGTATATTATTAAGATAAAGAAGCATGCAACAATATGTTAAATCACATGGATCTAATTAAATGGTAAACTCTGGAATTATGGTTCTGAATAATAGGTAACCACACCAAGGTAACCACAGTTTGGTGCACACACCTACAGTGAAGTGAGAGATGTGATCAAAATTATAATCAATTCACCTGCAGCAGGGTTAAGAGGTGGAACCAGCAGCATGGTTAAGAGGGGGACCAACAGCATGGTTAAGGGGAGGACCAGCAGCATGGTAAAGGGCAGCATGGTACGCCTGCTGAGCAGCGTTGGGGCAGCAGCCGAGGTCCAGATCCACCAGAAGCCACGGCCTACGCACCAGTCAAACATATCCCCTTTATTTATATCAAACCACTGTATTTAATAGACATAGCATTTTAATATAGCGTATATTTTTTTTATCTTTCTCGCATGTTGAGCTGGGAAATGATATTTTTTTTTGGGGGGGGGGGGGGGGGGGGGGGAATGAGATGCAGTGTATATACTTTATCAGTGTTGATTTTGAAAACGTATAGATAAGTGAGGAATTCACAACAAAAATGTTTTATTGAATTGTGCTCGTAAAAGATAATGTTTCATAAATGTTTTTAAATTAAAATTAAAAATTAAAGTCTTGTGTTTTCTGTACGAGTATGGTATGACTGAGGTCTAATTAAAGGAATGAATGTAACGATTGACTGGACGTTAATCTATAGGTTGGGTATGGGATTTGCGAAATGCCGATGCAGATTTTGAAAATACACAACTCAAATTGTCCTACCCCCTCTCCTTCAACGCTGACTCCACCCATTCCAAGAGCTCTGGGTCACGAATTTTGAGTACGTGCACGAAGGGGTCGCGCGGGGAGCGGGGGAGGGGGAGTGCAGTACGACCGTTTGATTGACGTACTTACTGTCCAATGCCACTCGGTGGGTCTGGAAATCAGAGTTTTTCGAGCCCTGCCCGTTCCACAGATGATTGACTTGTTCAATTTTCATGTTAGTACTTCTAACTCAGTGGCTGTAAGTGGGTAATGATAAGGATTTTAAGTAATCTTGAAAAAATGGCCAAAAAAGGAAATTCCATACCCACACTGTAGGCGAACACATGTATATCAAAAAAAAAAATACACCTGACAAATATGTGTCTCTAATACGCTGATATTAAACGTATATTAAATACATTAATAAACACATGTATATTTCTATAGAAAACATTTATTAGCCGCAAGCAAAACCCATTGATCACCAAATGCATACCTGAAATACACTGGTAACAAAAAATTAATAACCGGTAATCTATAAAATACATTATCGAAAAAGTCCATCTTCAAAGTTACTAAAGTTCAGTAGTATTAGCTTCCCTTAAATTAGACATCACTGCACCATTCTTCCTTTATTCAATATGTGGAGTAAAATATGACTACATATATATGAACCTTGAACTTCAAGAATGTATTGTTTTGTTGAATATTTTCTAAATCAATTTAAAACTGTACTTTAGCATTTAATACATTTCTACGAACGAATTGTTTTAACAGATCGTATTTTTCGCCAGTCTGTATTTTTTGTCAGAAGTGTGGTTGAAATAAAGTTTACAAAGCACATGGCAGCCATTGACTTCCATTTGACCTTTCAACCTTACACTCTCGGGAAGAAACCAGAGGAAGACGGTCAATGGTAAGTTAGTCAAGGAAAGTTAACGCAAATGTACATTTTTTGTTGCTTAATTTCGCCATTTGCTTCTAGATCGTTCAAGACTACGTAATTTAATACTTATTGTGAATTGTTCTGACATCCTTTTTGCGTTAATGTGTTGGATAATCGTACGTGTCGATGACCGCTAACTACCAAATGTACACGTGTAACTTTACTTTTCGCACTTTCCCCCCCAAAACCCTTCAAGATGGATGGTGAATCAATTAAAAAAATGTTGAGGTCGGTGCTGCTTTCCTCAAAGGAGGGGGTGTCAATCGGCCGGCTTCAAACCGAGTACCGCTCGCTGTGCGGGGAGCTAATCCCGCACAGTAAGCTTGGCCACCATAGCTTGGAGGACTTCCTCCGCAGCATCCCCTCCGTTGTGCGGTTGGAGCACCGCATGGGCGAGGTGAGCTGCTGCAAATGTTATCCCTACTTATAAATACTCTTTACAATAAGATTGTTTAAAGAAATGTGGTCACACTGCCATGGTAAAAGTACAGGGGTCTAATTCGAGTCGCATATGTTTAAGCGAACCCTGATCTCTTGACTCAATCATTGACATCATGAACATATCATGTTCCTTGTTCCAATACCCGTACTGCCATGAATATACTTAAAGGAAGTATTAATGCCTGCATTAATAGTCATTTTGTATTTTTTATAGCTTTTATAGCTTTTTATAGCTGCTAGGCGTAAAGAGTTCACCGTTCGAAGCGGGATGTTTAATGTGGGGGAGGGGCCGCGGCGGTGTCACGCCAAATTTGTACCGGGTGCCAAATTTGTAGCGGACACGTAAGGGTTGCTTACGTACATTCGCGAACCTTCAAGCTTCAATACATAAAGTAAAAACAAGTGTTATCTAGCGTTCCGTTATCTGTATTGTGCTATTTCGTCCTTGACCTGCTTTAAACACTCAGTTTACTTGCTAAATTTGGTTAAACAATTAAATACAATACAAATATAAAGTAAAAACAAGTGTTATCTAGCGATCCGTTTTCTGTATTAATGTTTTTCGCCTTTGGCAACATGAGCGCCAATGTTTTATGAAACCCACTTTAAACACTCAGTTTACTAGCTATATTTGATTAAACAATTAAATACAATACAAATTTAAAGTAAAAACAAGTGTTATCTAGCGATCCGTTATCTGTGTTATGTTATTTCGTCTATGTTAAATGCGGTGCGTTACTATTAATTGATTGAATTGAACTGCGTAATCCGAACGCACCCCTGGCTCCACACAAACTGTTAGGGAGGAGACCGGGTGGGATAACAACGAGATAAGCGATTATGATTGGCTAGGGCAGAGTCATGTTTCATGGTAGCCAATCGGATCCAGTGTTTTACACACCAGCCAGGACACGCGCGCCACACACGCACACACCAAACTGATTCGATTAAGCAGCAGAAATGGCGAGTCCGGAGCAATCCGATGAAAAGTTGGCATTTTCTGTAGTATTCGGCAGATGTTCCACAACCTTTGCAGCCAAGCAAATTAAAATTCAGTTGGAAGCATATCAGGGCCTTGAATGGGCAGTTCAACCATTTAAAAAATCAATAATCCAAATTATTTGACATCTAGCAACATATTTTTTTGTACAGTAACGCAAATATTGACTTTCCCTGGAAACTAGTTACTTTTTTTATAGATTAATAGTGAGTACGTTCCCAACACTGGGTAAGACCCACGTTTGTCTTTTGGGTGATTCCTTTATTTTTTCCTGAGGTTCTGTTCCACAGCTAGTGATATGGTACCTTGATCCCAATTCCTGTAGAACTCTCTAAATCCTGTCCCATCAACTATACCAGGGGTGTCCAAACTTTTTTCACTGAGGGCCGTATACAGAAAAATCTACGAAGGGCCAGGCCACTTGGGAAAAATAACACATTTTTAACCATATGAAACCATAATAAATTGATGCCTTTCTATCTTTGTTTATAGATTTATTTATTATTTTTAACCAGTTAAATCAGGGCTTTTCTGTCTGTCTCTGTTACACCCTGAAAAGGGGAGGAGCAAATAATTATTTTATAACCGTATTTACATAGGTACATTGTTTTCGAAAAGAAAGTATTAAAGGCAGAAAATATGCAACTTCTTCAAATTCAAAAGGTGAACTCAACAGTCTAATTGTTTTCTGTACTTGTTAAGTAAACTCAAATGTAACATGTAAGTATTGCTATACAAACTCAAATGAAGTGCAAAGAAATAAATTAAATATTATACCTAGACATGTACCATTCGTGTGTACTTAACATTTTTATTTTTTACATTAATTCTCTTCTAGTCCTAATGCACAGTCTCATACTGTATTAACATATGAATACTTTGTAATATATTTTGAACTCACCTATAGTGGGAACAGCGTTACATTCAGTGGGAGCAGTGATGCTGCGCTTTGGACTGAAGGATGGCTGGCAGGTCTGGCGTAAGTTTGGTGGTTCAGATGCGAAGGACATCAGGAGATGGCTGTCGGTCATTTTGCTTCTCAATCGGCTTTTGTTCAGGGTTAAAAGAGAAAATGTTTGCTCACATATATATGTTGAGCCGAACAGGCTCATCATTCTTTTTGCGTGGTGCGTCATCATAGGAAACTTGGCCTTTTCCAAGTCGGGATCATGGAAACCCTGATCGATATGGCGAAACGGGCCGCTTACTTCAATGAAATGGAACTTCAGGTTCTCCTGGAGAGCTATGACGAGGAGAAGGACATTATCTCAAGAAAAGGGAACGCTAAAGCCTCTGCAACCCGGAGAACCAAAGCCTGGCAGCGGATCGCTGACCGCGTAAATGCGTTAGTTACACGTCAAAAGCATGATCCTTAATATTTGAGCCATGAATATATAAATATCCCAGTTAAGCATTCTTAAAGATCCTACCACATAACCCCTTTCTTCTAAAAGAAAAATGTACTCCGATGGCTTCCAAGCGGTCAGCGGATCAAGTATAAAAATGAAGTATAAAAAACTCACAAACTGGTAAGCTTTTCCCACCATCGTATTGGTATAAATTTAAATAAGCCATTTTTTTAACCAATCGTGAAAAGGCCGACAGTCGGCAGACTGGATCTGGCCCTCAAATTGTCTTGACCCCGGTGGAGGAGCTGTTAATAAACATAAATTCAGGGCGCCCTGGCATGGTGGGGGTACCTGGAGGTACCTACCTCCTCAGAGAGTCAGGGGGCATACCAGAGGTGGGTAGGAACGCGCTACATTTACTCCGTTACAAATACTTGAGTAACTTTTTGGATAAATTGTAATTTTAGGAGTAGTTTTATTGCAACATACTTTTACTTTTACTTGAGTAAATATTTGAAGAAAGAACGGTACTTTTACGCCGTTCCATTTGGCTACGTGACGGTCGTTACTTTGTTTTTTTTAGATCTTTTCTTTTATTACATGCGAGATCTATTTCTATCACGTGAATATTCCTTAGCCCAAGTGAAGGAGTTCAAGTACCTCGGGGTCTTGTTCGCGAGTGAGGGTACTATGGAGCGTGAGATTGGCCGGAGAATCGGAGCAGCGGGGGCGGTATTGCGTTCGCTTTACCGCACCGTTGTTACGAAAAGAGAGCTGAGCCGCAAGGCAAAGCTCTCGATCTACCGGTCGATCTTCGTTCCTATCCTCACCTATGGTCATGAGGGTTGGGAGATGGCCGAAAGGACGAGATCGCGGGTACAAGCGGCCGAGAGGCAATTGAATAACGCCTGCACACACACACACAGGCACGCACGCACGCACAACGCAGAGTGGTAATCGGGAGAGTTGGGAAAATTCCCTGTGGCCCGTTAACGGGGGGCGCCGGGTCAACATCGACTCGCAACCAATTCAGTTTTGTCTAGAGGAGTAACTGAGCGCCCCCTCCCGAAGTGGCACAGCCCAGGTCGGCCTTGAACTGCGATTGGTCAGAAAGACGTTACAGCTAATGACAACATTGAACTCTCATGCAGGCTCGAACAGAGTGACACACACACACACACACACGTTGATGTATTTAATTTTGCAAAGATTTAATTTGTTATTGTTTTAGTTCAAGGGTTATACTTTTTTTTTTTAAAGACCTTATTTATTTAATTTAAAAGGATGTTATTTACATTATCTTTATTTGAACATTGCTGCTTTATATTTTGTTGGTGTCTATTTTGTACCGTTTGTGTTGCTCTGTTTATTTAAAAAATAAATCGGAGAAACTCAGTACTTGTACTCTTGAGTACTTGAGTAGTCTTTTCACTGCATACTTTTTTACTCTTACTTGAGTAATTATTTTTACGAGTACTTTTACTTCTACTTGAGTAATTCTAATCTTAAAGTAACAGTACTTTTACTTGAGTACATTTTTTAGCTACTCTGCCCACCACTGGGGCATACCCAACTGGTTGAATGTAGGTTTTTGTGTTTTGTTGTATTTTAGATTTTTTTTGCCTTCGAAGTAACAAATGCAAACCATGTGCTTGCCACAGCGCATACTATCCAAATGTTTCTTTTTTTGTTAACTGGGTAGAAAACTTAAAAGTGACAATTCATCAACTTCACAGATCAAGATGGATTAGTGTGTGTAACGATCAAACATTCTCCAGGGGATGCAAGTCCGTTCTGACTATTTTATACTTTGCGTTGTAAGTGCCTCTCGGCATAGTACTCAAGACAATATTGCTCTTTGTATGATAGGAGGCTGATACAAATCTTGGATTGGTCATCTGAAAGGACTGAAATGTGCTCAGCATCTCCAACATTAGAGCCTAGATAAAACTACCATTTTCAAAAAACGGAGGGCTACGCAAATAGTCTGGAGTGAACTGAGGCCAGGTCCTCGATTGGTGGTGCTATGTAAGGCTATTTAAATATATTAAAGATTTGCACAAGAATCTATAGGTAGGCCTATCTCTCCACTCAAGCAAAAAGTCATCCGATATGCCAAGATGTCGAGCCTAGGTCTTATCAATTGCTCCCGGTGGATTGCGTGTATAATTTGCGCTCTGATATCAGCAGTTCTCTCATCAAAAGGGCATGCCATTGTGAACACATGAAATCTGCGGTTAACGCGGGTTTAAATACCCAAAACCGGGTTATGTTTCAAACTTAACCTGCGCAAAACCTCCTCCGACCAGGTTTGATTCAGAGCATATGTTTCTATAGCAACTAACATACCGTGATCCTTTTGTAACGGAAAACCTAGGGTTACAGCAAACTCTGGGTTAACTTACCCGGTTATGTGATAAAACCGGCTTTGTGGAACACCCCACAGGCTAAGAGACAAAAAGAAAAAATTGTGACAGTTAGAAAAAAATATATAAGCCTCAAGGATGTTTTGACATTGATTTTTGATAAAGTATGCTGAGTTTTGTTAAGTCACGCTCAGACTAGTGTCATTTGTATATTACAATAAAAAAAAATCCCCCCGTGACACTGTCACCTTTTTTCCTCTGAGGAGTTTGCAGGTCTGTATATATTGTACGGGCCATATTACATAATATTTTAAAAATGTGCTGCGGGCCAATCAAAAATTGGCCGCTGGCCGTAGTTTGGACACCCCTGAACTATACTGATCGACCTTCTTTCCTTGCATATGAACTTGTTAAGTGACTTTGTGCAAACCTCTTGTATTGCAGAGAGTGATCTTTTGGCGACAGTTAAAACAATTGGTCCAGAGTGGCTGTTTAGATAGAGACATCAGATGGAGACATCAGGCCTTGTTTATTTCGGTGCTTTCCATGTGCTCTGAGGTTAATGGTAGGGAAGCTGTTGTTTACATTGCTTGCATACAACTTTGTCATCAGGTACCACAATTCTGCTGTAAACTGACCTCATTCCCAAATATTGCCAGACGACTCTTTTCAGATTGTTCAGAGAGCAAATCTCTCTGAGGCAGAAGTTGGGTTGTAAACTCCATGTTTCTAACACTTGTCGTTTCATTATTTTTGTTTTGTTCTTTCCCACGCCTGTCAGTCCTCTCCTTCATGCAGTGCTGCAGGTGATAACTAGCTGAGCAGCGGGAGTGTTTCTTTTTATTCATTTCACAATCTAATAATATTCCAGTGCAAATGTTGGAATTCAAAATGTACATTTCAAGGCATTTAGCAGAACGCTTTTATCCAAAATTACTTGCAATAAGTAAATTTGTCAGAAGAAAGAGAAACAATGTATCGCTGTCGGTACAGTAAGGAGGTAAGATGCTGCACAATGCTAAGTACTATTTTGAAGGGCAAGGACGTCCAAAATACAATAAGTGTGAAGATTAAGTGCCAGGACGTACAACATACAATAAATTCATAAGAGGGATCTGTGAGGGGGTAACAGGGATGCTATGCAGAGTCTAAATGAACTCTGAACAAGTGAGTTTCGAGTCTTTTGTGAAAGCTGGTGAGCGACTCTCGGGTCCTGACATCGGCAGGGAGCTTGTTTCACACTGCGGTGCCAAACAAGAGTTTTGACTTTGATGATCGACCCTTGCTTACTCATATTTGTGGAGGTACAAGGCGTCAAGCTGAAGTAGTTGAGCGGTGAGCTTGAGCTTGGGTGTGTGGTCTTACCAACGCTTGAAGGTAGGCAGGATCAGTTCCATTGACCACCTTGTATGCTAGGACCATCATCTTGAGTATGATGCAAGCTACTACAGGGAGCCATTGGAGGTCATGGAATAGGGGGGTCCCATGGGAGAATTTGGGTAGGTCTCCCACTAGGTGGGAGACCGCGTTCTTGATACGCTGCAAAGTTTAAATCGTGAAGGCAGCGAGTCGAGCCAGGAGCGAGTTGCAGTAATCGAGGCTGGAGGTGTCGAGCGCTTGGACCAGGAGTTGAGCCGCTCCCCTTGTAATGATTTTGCAGATGTTGTAGAGGGCAAATCTGCTTGATCAGGCCACGGCCGGAATGTTCGCTGGGCAGCATAACTGATTATCAAGTACAACACCAAGGTTTCTCGCGGTTGGTGATGGAGATGCAGCAATGTCCTCAACAGTGATCAGTAGGTCCATGTGAGGGCACTCTTCCCCTGGCATAAGGAGGAGCACTTGTTGAGGTTAAGCTTCATGTGATGGTCATTCCTCCAAGTGCCGATATCTGCATGATATTCTGAGGTGGGTTTTTGAAATCAGGGTGCTGTTAGAGGGGAAAAAGGATTCGTCCGCGTAGCAGTTGTATTCAAATTTTTAATATTCGTTGACAGCCCTTATGTCTACTGTTGATGACTAAACAATTTAATTATATTCAAGGCCTATGATTCCTTATTACTCATATTATTTAGGGATGTCCCGATACCACTTTTTCACTACCGATACCGCAGCTTTGGCTAGCTGCCGATACCGATATCAGTATTAGTTTTTACTCTAACAAATAATAATAGAAATATATGGAAGCACTTTGCTCATGTTTGCCAATAAGCCAAATACCATTAAAACATCTCACTAAAGAAAAGTTGAATTGCTTAAATCAAATGAAAAGATTTGAACAGAGTTCCAAAGTATGTAAATAATGTAAACATTAGGGGTGGGAATC
Organism: Gadus morhua; assembly: GCF_902167405.1. Taxonomy (NCBI): domain Eukaryota; kingdom Metazoa; phylum Chordata; class Actinopteri; order Gadiformes; family Gadidae; genus Gadus; species Gadus morhua. The sequence continues at coordinate 8,442,493 of NC_044050.1, read as the reverse complement.
TTTTACCATCTCACGATTCGATTCCGATTTTTGGGGCTACGATTCGATTAAAAATGGATTTTCGATTCAAAACGATTTGATTTCAAAATGATTTCTGCTTCAATCTATAGGTGTGCAAAGGATCCTCAGGATCTGCTCCAGTCCTGAGGACTCCTGCTTTGCAAGACGGAATGAAAAATTGAGACATTAAAGTGTCTTTTTCACATTTATACAGTTATCCATGCTTAGATGGAATTGTTGCAACTGTTGTATAAAATCAATATCACATTTTGCTTAAGTAACAAAAATAAAATGTGTGTGGACCACAACTGCTACTCTAAGAAGCTAGCTATAAAATAAGTGCTTCTGTATAATAAAAATGGTACAGTTGAACAAGATGCATTTTCATTTCACAGGAATGTTGCAGTACCAAAAATATGTGGAACACAACTGTTGCACAAAACATTAATGTCTCAGTAGCTTTAAAAAAAAAAGTTATGAAATTAAATCGATTTTCGGCCATTTTATATTGATTCTGAATCGTAGTAAATGAAAATCGTGATTCTTATATGAATCAATATTTTGGCACACCCCTAGTAAACATGCACACATTTAAAAAAAGTTAAACAAATGGCTAAATGGTTAAAGTTTGAAAACATTTGAGATAATATTTAGAATAGCTGAGCTGTTACAGCTGATAGTTTGAATCATGTTTGGATCAAGTGTGTGCGCTTGTGCATGCGCATGTGTCATCACTTGTAGTAACCAGGAAGTGTTATCGAAGTTATTCTTTCACATCTAGTTGATGAGATAAGCTCACAAAATGAAGTTTACGTTAGCCGTTAGCTTCTACTGTAAGAACATTGGATATGTAAGAAGCAGCAGGCCTCTAGCCATATACACGGGCATCCCCCCACCCAAGCGCCCAAAATGTAATCATTTTAATGATTATCAGTTCCATTGACCACCTTGTATGCTAGGACCATCATCTTGAATATGATGCAAGCTACTACAGGGAGCCAATTAGGGATGGGGATCGTTAATATTTATTGATATCGATACCTTTATCGATACTCCTTATCGATCCGAGTCTTTATCGATACCACTATCGATACTTTTAAATTATTTGGTGGAGAGACGACGCGACAATATGTTTTTAACGGAACTGGAATTGCTTTTATTGCTTAACAAGTGAGCATAACAAAAACGTTTCTAGCCTTCAATAAACATGGCTAATGTAATAGGCCACTTAGAAATGACATAAAACTAACAATAGGAAGAATATATCAGCAGCACAGAATAAAAAATAAAATGTCATAATGTATATAAAAGGAACACAAAAGGAAATATAATATCAGCTCATAAATTAAAGGTATGATCATAAAGGTATTTTTTTGCAGAAAAATTAACATGTCTGCCTTGTCAGGCATGATCCTCGAACGCTCCTGGCTGATGGTGTCCCCAGTAGTGAAAAACACCCTCTGAAGGGGTGGAAGATGCTTGAACAATAAGGTAGCCGTAAGAGAGTTCCGCTAGCAGGGGCAGGGTGTCTCTCTTTGTCCACCACCTACTACAGAGAACTGGGTCCTCTGCCATAGAAATCATAGGCAGGCTTCTGTAGAGCTGGATTTCATCACATACTCTGCTGAATGCTGCTGTTGGAATTATTCATACGGATGGTCCGTCGCTCTTGTTCCTCCTCGGCAAAAAGCTCCTCTAAGGCACTCTTGGCCTTGGGTTGTGATGGTGGACTGACTTCAACCTGGGGATTCTCATACATAGCCTCCTCGGTTGTGTCGCTGTCCTCATGGGACTCAGGGATTGGGACATCTGCTTCTATTGCATTTATTGCTACAGCTGCCTCCTGCAAATGTTCCCAGGTGCTGTACCTGACACTTTTGGCTTTAAACCTTGGGTCCATTGCCGTCACCTCTCCGAGGAACTGTTGGATTTTTTCCTCCTGGTAACGTCCAGATAGGTCAGTCAAAACCTTCCGTTTAATGTCGGACACAAACGAATAGTCTCCTTCCTGAACTGTGAAGTGGGCCTTCAGTTTCATGAGTATCGGAAGGATCTGTCCACAGGTGGGGGTTTTCTCACTAGATACTAGATAGAAGTGTACAGGACCTTCATGACCTTTATGAACTCCTCTGCTTTGGTAAAGTCCTCATCTGTGATCCTATCCAGTCGGTCCCTCTCCATGGGCTTTCTTATACGTGGATCCAACACTGCAGCTTGGAGAGCCGGATACTGCTCAAGGAACCTCTCAACCTTCAGAAAAAGGGAGTTCCACCTGGTTTTCACATCCAGTATCATGGTGTGCTGAGGAAGTTTGAGGAGGAGCTGCTTTTCTTTTAGCACTATCTTCGCCATTGAAGAACGTTTCATCCACACGATGAGTTTTTCTGCCCACCGGGTCACCGTAGCAATGCTGTAAACTTATTGTGCAGCCGAGTTAAGGGTGTGGACAAAGCAACCCAGTTTGAGGATGTCCAGCTTCTTTGCAGCAACATCCATGTTGGACGTGTTGTCTACAGTCATGACAACCACCTTGTGAGTAATGCCGAACTCTTCCAACACCTCCCCAATCTCCACTGCCACTGTTTCCCCGGTCTGCGCTCTGTAGACAGCTTTGGTCCGGAGGACTTTTTGGTGAAGCTTGCCTTGGCTGCTGTAATGGGCAGTTACAGTAATGTAGTGGTCTTGCGCTAAGCTAGTCCACCCATCACTTGTAATGGCTACCTTGCTAACATTTGCCAGCTCTGTAATGACATTCTGCTTCCCCACCTCATACCATGCAGGGATGAGGGTGTTTGATAGAACTGTCCTGCAAGGAGGGGTGTAACGTGGATTGAGGGCCTTTGTAATTTCCCTAAACCACAGTGATTCAACTGTTGCAAAAGGGTGCAAGCCTTTCACCACAAATTTTGTGACAGCCCTGTGACACTGCTCCACTTGATTAGAAGGCATCTTCCTGGCAGCCAGGGTGAAGGGAGTTTGGAGTAGGCCCATGGGGGCTGGAGTTGAGGTGAGCTTCAGCTGACCACCAGCTTAATGAATGGGAAACGGAAATAGTAGATATATTTTCACTTATAATTAAAAACAAATCATTACAAGGTCCTCCAAATGTTCTTCTCAGACAGAAAGGAAGTGGGAAAAAATGCATTTGAAGAAATGTCCTATATTTTGAAGAAATTTCTTTTTTTGGTTTAAAAAATATAATTGTTCACAATTGTTGGTTAATGTATTGTCTACTGTCACTTTTCATCATGTTTTTAGTGATTAGTAAAATATTTAGGGGAAAAAAAAAAGTATTTTAAAATAAATGTCATTTTTAATAAAGTTAAATCAGTTTAATTATATATTCTAAAATGATTAGAGCAGTATACAATAGGGGTGAAACGGATCAGTGTGTCCACGGTTCGGTTCAGATAACCGTTTTGGGCCTCGGTTTCGGATACGGTTCGGATTAGGATCATGTCCGTGATAGTAAAAAGGCAGACTTTTTTTTGACGGAGAGTTTGGGGGAGAAACACAAAAATGAATGAGACCCACAGGCTATTTGCAATGTGTTAATTGACTGCAATCAGACAACTTGCAAGGCTTTTTTGTGCAATAAATGTTCCCCTAAATGCATTTGAAAACATGGTGCACTGAGTGTAACATTTAAGGGATAACGGCCGACGAGGCTTAGAACTCTGGCGACGAGCGCAGCATGAAGCCAGAGTTGCCTCTACCTGTCCATTATTTCCATCGAACCGGTCGACCTCGAAGGCCGTTATCCCGCTTATCACCCGTTTGTATTTATCTCCCGTATATTTAGAATATAATTGTATCAATTACTTTCTTTAAATTTAGGAATCGTGCGCTTGAACTTCAGATAACAACCTATTACAGCTACCTCATTGGCTCGGGCAGCACTGGAGAGAATGCATTCCGCTGGGTCCTTAACACCCTTTTGTATCGGACGTAGGCTACAGTAGGCAAAATACGCTACATAAGGCAATGCCTTCATTAAACCGAAATCCGCGGATCTCCAGAATGCTCCGAACTGTGGTAAACGAACCGAACGGATTCGGATACAATTCGAATCCGCTGCAGGCCTAGTATACAACTGTATTACTCATGTTTCTCATCCAAAACTCAATTTCCCTTTTCTTTACGTTACACTTGAACGCATAACCCAGTAGTCGTTTTACTGAGCCAACCTGAACGCATCATCACGCAGCACTTCTGAAACTTAATTTACTTTTCAAACTAACTAGCTTGTATGCTGCTGATTACGACACGGATTTCACTATTGGATTACTATCTTTAACTGACGGGACAAGCTACAAAGTCTGTGTGTGCGCTTACCGCTAGTACTGTGGACGCCCGGTTGTCGTGCGGCGGCAGGAGGAGGAGTCGGAGTCTTTTCAACCCCGAGACAGTCGAATGTAGTGCATTTGGCCTTTATTTGATGCATGATGCTTATGTGCTTGGCCATTGAGGTTGTGTTCCCCCCTTTACAAGATATGATTTTGCAACATAAGTTGCATTTCGCTTCCGCTTTATCTTTGAGCTTGGTAAAGTGAAACCAAACTGTAGACCTTTTCGCCCGTTCAGCCATGCTCGTGAGTCATGACGTAAGCGAGGTTAACTGCCAGACTTCACTAGTTTTACTTTTAATACCTGTTGTTTCTTTACAATTTCATTCAAAAACATTGGTGGACACGCTGCAGTGATTGGATTGATTATATTTAAATGCCGTGACGCAAGTCATGCGACTCCAGGGACAATAACGTTACAGGACACTACGGCCCTACGGGAGGAAGAGAACAACGAGACTCGATAGTGATATCGATAAGCCCGAACGTTATTGATTTTCGGGTTTTGAAAAAAGTGGAACCGGGTCCTTGATAGAACCGGGTTTCAATCCCCATCCCTAGAGCCATTGGAGGTCATGGAATTGGCTCCCTGTAGTAGCTTGCATCATATTCAAGATGATGGTCCTAGCATACAAGGTGGTCAATGGAACTGATAATCATAATTTAGAGATCATATTCCCCGCCGCTCACGTGCGGGAATAATTAAGACTTGAGGAGAAATTAAACAGTGGGCTAGAGACGCGGTGTCCGTCCAACTTCCAATAAGTCACCTCATCTGATCATCTTTTTGTGTGAAGTCAAACCAGCACCCAATCCACACTGACCCCAATTTTTTTTTAAACCTACTAGCGACAAGATTGATAGGTTAACGTTGATACGCTCAACCATCGGTCAAACGGTCATCCGTTAACATCCCTGGATTGGACTCGCATCGTCCGAAATGGTTCACTTTTGCGATCGCCAAGTTTGTGATCTGCAGTCTGTGATCTGCTCTTGCCCAAGCTGGCGCGTCTGATGTGATCGCGCTCGGCAGCAGCCGAGTTTAGCCGTGCAACAACCAGGCGGTTTCTTCTTTATGGTTGAATCACTGCCAAACTGCTGACATGACTGTTCAACAGGTAGCTCTCATGGGCATGTGCCTAATTGGTGGCTATTGTTGTTATCGCATGAAACGCTGCGCAGATCGGATCATATGTATTCCTCCCCTCCGACATCCCATCCAGCGTAATGGGCCAATATCGGACCGATGCCGTGGATCGGATCGGGACATCCCTAATATTAATTAATATAACTTTTTGTCCCGATCACTTTGTAAATGATGAGATGTACTGTAGATGTACTACTTTTGTCTTAATAGTGCCTATGTCGTGTAGATGCGGTGCTTTGCTGCTATCTGCAAGGAAACGCGGCACATCGCTGAGATGGTGGCGCGTCAGAAGTCGTCCAAGAAGCCTGGCCGCAGCCAGCTGGTCAACTGTACGATGAGGTTCAAGCCCTCCAACCCCTACATGCTCAACGGTGCGTTCCACAATGTACTACCTGGGAATAATCTAATGATGCTTTACATTTCAGATGATTTCTGCTGTCTGTATGTCAACCTTTTTGTCTGTTTATACATACAACTATAGTGCAGTAACAGACTGTTGCTACACTATAACTGTATGTAATTTTGTCGTGGCAGGCTTTATGTCCAAGACAAATCTCTCTTGGGACAAATTAAGTAATCATGAACTTCTTTCGCTTGCTCTTGTGTAGTGAAGCCAAGGTCAATTCTGCGGCAGCCCTCACTGGGGGGCTCGTCAGGCTGGCTGGCGGCCCGTCCCCGGCCCTACTCTGGCAGTGGACGATTAAGCGCGTCAGGAGACTACAGGTACCACAGCAACTCCTCCTCGCCATGCCCCGTGTCCGAGGCTCCACCTCAACAAGCTTCACTCAGGACGTATGGGTCCTGCAGTAGCACTTAAGCTGCGTTCACACCAAAAGACACATTTGTTGCCCGTTCGCGTTGTCGCACGATGAATCATCAACTGTTTTTGTCGGGGAATTTGTCACGCCACATCTTTTGCCCGCCAACGGTGCTTCATGCCACTTCATTCTCAATCATGGCCGAGATATATGGAAGCATATATGTAGCAAAATTCAAATGGCAATGCAATTTACCTGTTGTGGAAGAGGGAGAGATGTCGGGATCCCGACGTAGCCTATTCATAATATTGTAATAACCACGGAAGATGCAGTGAATGAAGTATTGATTAGACAGCGAGTTATTAGATACCTAATAAACCGTTGGAACACACAAGACCGGTAACCATAGCAACGCCGGTAAACAAACCCCGCAAAGCCCAATCCCTACGAGAGCCCGCCGCGCTATGGCCATCCGGAGGTGCACAGACTTTTGGCCGTGATATTAGATATACAATTATATTATATTATATACTATTAACATTAAAATTAGAACAATTAATGGGACAAAGAAATCAAGGGATATTTAGCATAGAAAAAAGATTTGCGATTAATCGTGAGTTAACTATGACAATAATGCGATTAATCACGATTAAATATTTTAATCGGTTGACAGCCCTAAAATATATATAGAGCCCTGAGAGTCGCAAACGGCAACAATCTCTTTCTCCTCCATTCTGCGGTTCACCTCGGACTGCACTGCAGGGAACAGTTAGCCGGTTGAACGCTGATTGGCTGTTACGTTACGCATGTCACTGAGTGGCCACGCTATTGAACGCTGATTGGCTGTCATCACGCGAATGTCGCGGCAAAGTTGAAATATTTCAACTCGAGCGAATTTGTCGCGCTGCAAATCCTCGCAAACGCGCTCACCTGTGCAGGGCGAAAGTGTCGCACGACAAATCAAATCTTGTAGCAGGTTTTCTCTGGCGAAAAATTTGCCAGATTCGCATCTCTACATTAACTTTGCATGGAATCGTGTCGCCCCTTCGCGTTTGGTGCGAACGCACCTTTAGAATGGAGCTTAAAGTGCTACTGAATCCACAACGCCTTGAACTTCGACATAGTAAGCTATATAACGGCTTAATGCAGATAACAGTGTGGTTAAATACAGGGATGTTTTTTTGTGTCTCCGCCGGCCAGATTGTGTACGTTAAATTGCTCCAAACTCGGGTCTGGTTCTTTTTGTGCCTGCAAGAGGGTACGCTAATGCCGCTTTTCCACCGCACATGTAGCTCGACTCGACACGACTCGACACGGTAGCAGCACGGGTCGTTTTCCACCGCAAATAGTACCTCCTGGACGTGGGCGGGGTCGGCTGCGCGAAAGGGCTGTGACGTATTTTTGTACGCGACGCAAACAACACCTACGCAACCCACACATGGACAGAACCCACATAACAACAATGGAGGACATCGATAACATTACTATTATTAGCTGGCATGTTGAAGAAGTTGAAGAAGTGGAATATGTTGGCCGCGGCGCTGCTATGGCTGTTACCAGCATGGTTGCCATGTCGCTCTCGTGACTTCGTCACACTCTCTGGCCAATCAGTGGCCGGCCGTCTGCCGACGCCACCTTTTAGCATCGGCTCAGCCGCTTGGAACCTAGAGCGAGGCGATACTAGAAAAAGCAGCCACTTCAGGTACCAGATACCATGTTTTCGCGGTGAAAACGCAAAAAATGCGAGCTGAGTCGAGTCGTGTCGAGCTGGTACCATGCAGTGGAAAAGCGGCATAAGTGGTCAAAGGTCATACCAGCCCATTAGCAAACCAGAGTCGCTGTCAGTCTTCCCTTTACTAAAACCTTCTTGAGTAAAATAATGTGGCAGAATAGAGAACATTTAGAACATTTAGCGTAACGAATGCAAACATCGGCCATACAGGTTTGATTTACTTTGTTTTGTGGACCAAAACTTGGGTTTTTGAGACATTTTGTGAAGTAATTATACGGCGATTCACTGTCATGTTGTCCACAAACTTCATACTCACTGGGAAAGAAGGGACATATGTCACAAGTAGGGCCCGACCGATATAGATTTTTGAGTGCCGATGCCGATTATTTTCAGAGAAAATTACGATTACGATTTAATCGGCCGATTAAAAACAAAACAAAAAAAAGCCTATAAAACATAGTTTTTGATACCTTAAATATACTTTAAATACTTTTGATGAATATGTGAATTGAATGCAGAACCTTTGAGTGTTTTAGAATACATTTACAGTAAAAAATGAGTGTAATGTAAAATGTAAATAATTAACTAACTCCCAATGTGCTGCGCTCGTGAGCAGTGACTAACACGTGCGTGCTGAGTAGTATGGTCTCACCGTTAGAGTCTACAGTATAACAAATTAACATGACCTGGGGCCTAAAGAAAAACAGGCACAACATGCTCAAACAACGCGTCTTGTGTACATTGGTGATGTGAGCGCGCAGCTGCCTGAGCGAGTGTGCTTTCATGTTGTACGGTAAAATTCAATCTCCTCTTTTTTACTCCAGCTAAAGTTGTTAGTTAGCAAGGCGAGTAGGAGCGCAATCTGCAGGATACTAAGCGCAATAAAAAAATAAAATAAAAATCGGTTGAAAAAAAAAAATCGGTTGTAATCGGCGTCTTTTTGGCAGATGTTGATTATTTTCAAAAAGGCTATAATCGGCCGATTAAATCGGAAGGCCGATGAATTGGTCGGGCCCTAGTCACAAGAACATCATGAAAAGGGTGAGTTTGGTTTCTTATCATTAGGGCATCAATCAAGTTAAATAAGTTCATCTTGTATCATTTCATCCATGGTTCTTTAAGGAACTATACCATCCACTGTGAAACGTCATTCGCCCATGTCCCTTTTGCCCTGAGTCTAAGTCACAGTCTTGTGGTCAGACAACAGGACCAGGGGTCCAGCTCAGCTGTCCCCATCCAACACAGAGGAGCTTCTCTTCAGCCAGCCGACAGACCCCCGCCTCAGCCAGCCTACAGACCCCCGCCTCAGCCAGCCTACAGACCCCCGCCTCAGCCAGCCTACAGACCCCCGCCTCAGCCAGCCTACAGACCCCCGCCTCAGCCAGCCTTCAGACCCCCGCCTCAGCCAGCCTACAGACCCCCGCCTCAGCCAGCCTACAGACCCCCGCCTCAGCCAGCCTACAGACCCCCGCCTCAGACATTCCACAGACCACCACATCAGACATCCTACAGACCCCCGGCCCAGGCTGCCGACCAGCCTTCCTCCTGTCCATCATCCCAGGCCGACAGGTACAGAAAGTAGAAGGGCTTTAGTCAACCAATTTCGGTCGACCGAAATTCAACCAACCCACCGACCGATCGATTGGTTGATTGGGAAAAAAAAAAAAACGTCAGGTTATCGCTAGATTAACTTAATAACCAAATTGCACAAACAATTTATAGCTAGATTAACTTAATAACTAAATTGCGCAAACAACTTATTTGACATGTTGTAAATTAGGGCTGTGCTGTTCGATATGACGATATATATCGGGGGATGAGAATTTACGTCAGTATTTCACGTCAAGATTACCCTGCTTTACGTTCACTGCACTTTGAATTGTTTCCTATTCTTAAAAGGGTGGCACAGTATACCGATACTAGAAAGGTATCGCAATACCCTGCCTTTAAAAATGGTACTCTACCCCATTTATTTTTAGAACCGGTACTTTACGAGTGACCATGGGTGACACCGGAAATGGGTAATTTTATGCGTCAGCACTGCTAAATGTGTCTACGTCTAAATGTGTTTATTATTGCCAATTGTTTCTGACATCCTATATGTGTCTGCACTGCAGGAAAGAAGTGCCGCTGGACAACCACCAAAAGACTGCAGGTATGTTTCAGCCGGACTCTAGGTCCTCTTTTAGGTCACATGAAGTTTAGGATGGGAAAATAAAATACAAATACATGCAGGTATTTGAATGAGTAAATGCGGTTATGGGCGTTCTATTCCTAGCAGCAATCTCTGTACCATCTTGGTTCCAAACGCTAGTTGGGTAGTGCAGCCGAGTGCGTCCGCTAGCCGAATGTGGTCCAATGGTTTGAGTTGATGTTTGCACAGGGTATTTTTTCTTTTTTCTTTATTGACTGTTTTTCACCGTAACATGCCAGTTGTATAACATTATATCAACATCGTCAAATAGTAGATGGCAAGAAAAAAACCAAAATAACTGCCTTGGGAAGTACCTTCTCATTCTTGTATCATGAGGTTGTAATTATCTATTAGTTACTGTTCCATTCCAATGTCTTCATTTTGAGTCCTGTAAAGTGTCCACTTTTCCCATTTACAGTCGAATCGTGCTTGTTGAAGTCTCAGTGTCTGTGTCAGTTTCTCCATTACAGCTATCTCTTCAACAATAGTAACCACTGATTTTTTTTTTGGTGTTTTTTCTCTACACCAATGTCTGGTGATAGCTTTCTTGCTCGCTACTAGCGGTATTTTGATTAAATATACATCACTCGCAATAGGGCTGGGCGATTAATCGAATTTTGATCGTGATTTCGATTTTAGCATCAAACGATCACAAAATTAACATAATCTATCTATATATTTTTTCATTTAATGTTTTATAGAAAGGGCAGAACAGCTGGATACATATCTGTATATTATTTTAGATTGGAACATTTTCTTTTTGACCATTTTGTGTATTTCTTTAAATGGGTAGTTCGTAATTTTGGACATAAGGCCTGATTCCCAAGTTAGCCTTGGTGTTTATCATTGGAGACAGTTTTCAACATTTCATTCAGTCTTTCTAGTTGCAGAGTTCGCTCGTGCTAGGCTAGCGCGCGGCAACGGGCAATGCTAGCCTGCTAATAAAACAGTCTTACTCACTCCACAGTACACCTGAGGTAATTCAATTATAACGCCAGACTATAGATGTAAATGTCTGTGTTGATAGAATAATGTTAGAAATAAAACTAACCTTGCATCGCATGAATCATCGCATCTTGAGGGACTACTTTTCTGCTGAGACACAGCAATTCCCTCAAAATGCAATGCAAGGTTTGTTTTATTTCTAACATTATTCTATCAACATAGACATTTACATCGACCGTCAGGCGTTATAGTTGATTTGCCTCGGGTGTAGTGTGGAGTGGGTAAGACTGTTGATAGCAGGCTAGTATTGCCCGTTGCCGTGCGCTAGCCTAACATGAGCAAACTGCAACTAGAAGGACTGAATGAAATGTGTTAAACTGTCTGCAATGATAAAGAACACCAAGGCTAACTTGGGAATCAGTAGGGATGGGAATTGATAAGAATTTCACGATTCAGATTCTGCTTATCGATTCTCATTGGGTGACAAAATAAGTACAAATGTGTTTGTTCGTATTAAATCTCTCTAATATCTGATCAGAAGTGCGTCTAGTATTAGGAAATTGTACATTTTCAAATCAATTGGTCTAGAAAAAAAAATATATGTTTGGCTTTTTATGCCCAAATGCCATCATTATGTGCCATAAAACTAAAAACACAGACTGAAAACAGTCAAGTAGGAGCTTGTGCCTTTTGGAATACTAACAGTGCTCATTTGCATTCAACTTGTAACAAAATTCAACTGACATAAACAAAATAAAGTATTGATTAGACAGAGATTTATTAGATGGGCCTACCTAATAAACCGTTGGAACACACAAGACCGGAAACCATAGCAACGCCGGTAAACAAACCCAGAGAAGCCCAATCCCTATGAGAGCTCCCCACGCTACAGCCATCCGGAGGCGCACAGAGCTGTTGGCAGTGATATTATATATACAATTATATTATATTATATACTATTATATATATATATATATATATATTAGAGCTGTCAGTTAAACGCGTTATTAACGGCGTTAACGCAAACCAAATTTAACGGCGTTAAATTTTTTATCGCGCGATTAACGCAATTATTTTATTAAAAAAAAAAAAAAAAATTTTTTTTTTTCTTTGGCTCAAAACAAAGAAGCAGTAGCCTGACTGCTATGTTCAAATGACATTTGTTCACAGCAGTCGTTTAATTGCACTATAGGCTTTTTTTTTTGTATCGTCCTGTTTTGATCAGTGTATATGCCAATGTTGTTATCAATAAAAAATCATTTGCACAAGGCAAGCCGATGCACTTCACCATGTTGATGAGAGAATTAAAATGAGAAGAATTATGGGACAAAAAAATCAAGGGATATTTAGCATAGAAAAAGAATTTGCGATTAATCGCGATTAATTAGAGTTAACTATGACATTAATGCGATTAATCACGATTAAATATTTTAATCGCTTGACAGCTCTAGTGTGTGTGTGTGTGTGTGTGTGTGTGTGTGTGTGTGTGTGTGTGTGTGTGTGTGTGTGTGTGTGTGTGTGTGTGTGTGTGTGTGTGTGTGTGTGTGTGTGTAGAGCGCTCCGGGAGTCTGAAGTTCACCCCGGACTGCACTGAGTCTGATTGGTTGTTACGTTACACATGTCACGCTGTTGAACGCTGATTGGCCGTCATCATGCGAATTTGTCGCAGCACAAATCCTCGTGAATGCTCTCGCCTGTGCACGGTGAAAGTGTGGTGCGACAAATCAAAACTTGTCGCCGGTTTTCTCTCGCGAAAAATTCGCCCGATACGCGTCTCTACGTTCACTTTGTATGGGATCTTGTCGCCCCGTCGCGTTTGGTGTGAACGCACAATGCGCTTCTTCCTCGGCGGCGCCATGTTTGCTGCGTTCTGAACCAAAACAAAGCAGTATGTGTGTGACGTCATGACGCATTTGCCACGACCGGAACCGATGAGCGGAATCATTAAGCAGGCTGGCTAATGATTCCAAGGAATCGGTTGACTCGGCACCGGTTCTGAACAAGAACCGGTTCTCGATTCCCATCCCTAGGAATCAGGCCCTATGCCCTATGTTAAGGCAAAATGTCAAAGTTCTCAGTTAAAGTATTTTTTGGGAGAGACATGCTGAATAAATACAACATGTTTTCAAATGATTTTGAAAACATTCATGATTTTGCCCATAATCGAGCAGCCCTAACTCGCAATAATATCCTCTTTTTGAAATTCACATAGAGCCCCAAACTACTTTTGGGGACCTCATATCCTAGTATTTGCTTTAATACCTCAAACCATTTTCCAAAATAGTCATTTTCTGACAATTCCAAATAACATGTGAATGGTCAACATTAGGGGTGTGATGATACACTCGGCTCACGAGACGAGACACGATATTGGGTTCATGAGAACGAGACGAGACGAGATTTTAAGAAAACTACAATGACAAAATATATGACTGGACCAACAGACTTTTATTTAACCGAGTTGCAAATGCATTTTGAAATACTTTATAACTCTTTACATGCATGAAATTGAAACTAAAATTTATAAAAGTTAAAGTAAAATAAATTAAATTAAATAATTATTTTTTTCCAAGTGCAAACAATATTATGTGCAAAACCAAATCAAAGTACCAAAAATGCTGCCAAAGAAATGATTTAAAAGTGGCGGGGGTATTTTCCGACGTCATTCTGGCTGTCTTTAGCTGTGTTCGAAATCGTTCCCTATACACTCACTCACTATTCCCTATATAGTGTTCATGATATCGTGCACTATTTAGGGAACAAACAAACGAGAATTCGGACACTACGCTGAACATTTCTAAACGTCATTTGCGTCAGTAAATGCGCCGGGTATTTGTGTGACGTAGACAGATGCGCCCACATCATGTAAACAAACCGGGCACAATATTCTATGTTAAATCCCAAATAAATTGTTGACATTTCTAAACGAAAGCCGGAGACTCCATCATTAAACGTATTCGTTTTCAAGCTTATTCAGCTTCTTCTTCTCCTCCGGAAAAACATGACCGCATTGCATTGTGGTATACGGGAGTAACATGTAGGGAACATCTTATGTACACTGAAATTGTGGGTATTTTAAGTGCACTATATAGTGCATGAAATTAACCACTGAGAATTCGAACACCACTACAAAATGGCGAGCACCCTATGCACTATATCCGTGATAGGGAACGATTTCAAACACAGCTTATCGCTGCTTCCCCTGCTTCCCCTCCTTCTCCTCCTCTTCTAATTTTCCTTCTTCTTTAGGTTCTGGCAGTCTAGACGTAGAAAAGGCGCATTACTGCCCCCACAGGGCAGAAATAGAAGTTTGGATAACTCACAAATCTCGCGAGACAGATTTTTAATGCGACGGGTAATATCGTCGAGTTTAACCTCGCGAGATCTCGTGGCACCCCTAGTCAACATCATAAGACCCACATTACCGCCAACATTTCTGACGTTTGTGAAGCGGCTTACTTTTCACTTTTGGTGTTATAAAGAAACAAATCAGATTCTTCCATGAGAATTCCCTCCAAGTTTGTGAATTGGTGGATGAGTGATGTGCCCTCCACATATCATGCCAATTATTTTTTCCATTTCAGCGTGATATATTAAGTTGAATGTTTTTCGTTAGTATTCAAACCTTTATACATTGCTGAAATTATTGTCATGTTACTTTACAGAACGACGGCCTCAGGAGCCAGTTTCCTCACAGGTAAACAACTTAAATCTATCAATGTCTTGGAAGTCGGTCATCCATCTTCCGTTGAAAGGGATTACATCCGGCTACCAAGAAGGCAACCGTCCATTAAGCTGTAAACTGGTGTAATAATCTCACCAACATCTCCTTGTCCCCGTGGTTACAGCCAGAGGTCTACAACCCAGAGTTAGTCCAGAGCAGACTCTCTGATCTGCTGTCAAAGCACTGCAGCGGCCTGTGGCTGTCCAAACTCCCTGGGGTGTACCTGGAGATGTTTGCTCAGGCCATCCCCCCTCAGGCCCTCCAACAGCTGGACACCTGGTCCCACATCTGCATGGTACGTCCCGTCTTTCGTTTCGCATTTGCTCATTCGCAGAATCAAGCAATCGCGCACAAAATACATTTCATAGTGGACCGGCCCACTTCCTGATCTTCCCGATCTCCAGTCCCTGCTGCAGAGCGAATTCAAATCGCCGGCACAACGGGCTGGGGGTCTAACACCGTAATATATATAAACTATAACCGCATTTCACATTAATCGCAAATATCCCACTGCTTCGGGTTTTCCTTGAGGCTCGTTGAGAGGAGGCGCGGGCGAGTCTGCTGTCAGTGTGTATGCAGTGTATCAGTGTAATGCGGGTTTATCCATTGTGGTAGCGCACCATTGGCACGTATGCACGCTTGTCCCTGTGTGCGTGTGAACGAGAATGGCAGGGAGAAAGAGTGCTCTGCGGAGATTAATGAACGGAACAATATTTATATTTCAAAATCACTTAAAGGTTGGGTATGGAATTCGCTTTTTTGGCCATTTTTGCAAAATTACTTGAAATCCATATCATAACCCACTTACAGCCACTGAGTTAGAAGTACTGACATGAAAATTAAACAAGTCAATCATCTGTGGAACGGGCAGGGCTCGAAAAACTCCAGCCAATGATTTCCAGAGGCACCGAGTTGCATTGGACAGTAAGTACGTCAATCAAACGGTCGTACTGCAGTCCCCCTCCCCCGACCCCTTCGTGCACGTACTCAAACCTCGTGACCCAGAGCAAGCTTCTGTTTGTTGTTATCCTGCGGTAGCTACTGGAGCTAGCTAACTAGCAAATGACTCGCTCTCGCGCATCTGTTCGCTCGTGCATGATTGCGCGTCCATGTACTTGGAATGGGTGGAGTCCGAGTCAGCGTTGAAGGAGAGGGGGTAGGACCATTTGAGTTGTGTATTTTCAAAATCTGCTGGCATTTCGCAAATCCCATACCCAACCTTTAAAAAACAACCAAAAAACAATCAAGTTTTGGCGCTCTGTGTTCCTTCTGTGGCGCTGCGCCACACATTGGTCTATGTATGGGAAACACTGAAGTCTTTGTCACTTTCTCTCACTTGACTTTTTGGTGTTTTGCCTTGGCGGAATATGAAATAATTTGGAAAACCACCAAATAATTTCAATGTAGGAAAAGCCCTGATATGAAGGGCTATTTAAGTCTGCTTGCACTGTGTTAAGTGGCCTTGAACTATTTTATTTATAAAATAACTAGTGCTGTCATGCGATTAAAATATTTAATCCCATTAATGTCATAGTTAACTCGCGATGAATTTCTATTCTAAATATCCCTTGATTTCATGCTGCTAGCCTTTTAGTGAGATCAGAGAGTGTTCAGAAGGACGGTAATAAAATATATTTGGTAAGATGGATATAAGAAGAGAGACCCGCAGTGAATTCAACCCGATCTACTTGACATCGGGTAGGTGCATGACAGTGGTAGGCCTACCGTAAAACTTCAACAGCCCAGGCTTTTATTTGTTTCAATCACTGAACTTTCGAACAAAACTCTTGCTCAGCAAAGATGGGAAATACTATAACATTTCTTATTTAAACCAGTAAATAACAAACACGGTTGCGGAGTGGTAGGCGGGAGAATTCCCGTTGATAATTCCTAGCTAAAATAATAGTCCACAGTCAACTCGTGTATCAGCCATTTAATTCCGCTCTCAACAGCATCAACATATCACGTCGCCACACCGGCGGTCAACTCCCACGGCACGCAGAAAAAAGTACTTGCTGGCTGCGCGCTCACGAGTAACACTCTAAAAGCAATACAACTAAAAGAATAGAGGCGCCAACAAATTAAACTTAACAATCTCCTCTTTTTTAAATAAAAATAAAAAACTGCTAATAAAAATGTCTGACTTTTGACTAATAATATTCAGTGAGAAATAACCCTTTAAAGCAAAAACAGTAACGAACAGTAACAGTTTTTAAACATTAACAGTCTCTTTTAAAATAACAGCAACAACCAGAAATGATTTCAACAGTCATTTGTTTTGTTTTAGTCATTAACAGTCACTCCTCAAGCTTCCACTTCCCATCCTTCAGGGCTTATAGAAGGAGCAGGGAAGAAGCTCCTTTTTTTGGTCGGTCTGCCAGCTGTTCATTTGTAGCTGACCGAAGAACATGTTGGATCCTTTTGGTTTGGATTAGTTCTTTAATGCCACTTATTTCTAGTCTCAGTCTTTTCTCTGTCACAGACTTGGTGGACTTGATGGCATCCACAAGAGAGTAGTTGTCTGTGACGCATATCACCGGCAAGATGCCCTTTGTGACATTTCCTGTGGTGAGTTCAGAGTAGAGGGATGACAGAAATATGGCATGGTCAATCCCATCAGCAAGAGCAAGTGTTTCTCCTGCCAGTGTACTCGGAACCACTCTCCTGATCCTCTTATATTGCCAGCAGACAGGTGAGAATATCCCTTCCTTGCCCATCAGTACATTGAGATGCCCCCCTTGTGTTCCACCGTCAGGTAGGTTTCCCATAGAAGCAACAAGTTTCAAAGACTCATCATCTCCTAAGTGTCCTTGTGACTTTGGTTTCTTTACAACTTTATTTGCTTCATGCATTGTTTGCACAGTACCATGTTTTAGGGTGGATGCAAGAATGCACGTATCAAACATGATTTCTGGCCTGCTTTGTCTAGCCACCCATAGCAGCTGACCTATCTTTGACCTCAACTTGTCAGTCTCAGTCTGTGAGGAGAATCACGCTCCAAAGCTCTAGATGAGTTCATGAGAACAGGCTGCAGATTCTTTATTTATACGTCTTGTTGCATCTCCACTCCTCCTTCAACAGTGGCAAAGTCCATCCCTACATAAAGAAAGCGATCATGCTCCTCGCGTCCCACTAGAAAAGCAGTTTTGATGTGAGGAATGACTGTAGTGGCAAACATGTGAGAGCCCCCCCAGATGAAGTCATCACGTGACAAGCAAGGATACCATTTACACTACCTTGTTCGTCAAGCCAGTAGAAAACAGCAGGATCCACTTGTGACATTGTGGCCCCAGTTTTCAGCATTGTTGCTTTAACTTGGTTTTACCAGTAAAGCGATGCATCTGCGAGCCCATAGACACATTTGTTTAGCTTCCACACCTTTCCTTTACTTTCGACTTCAGGAGGAGGACAAATGTGAATGTCCCGAGACAGCTCCGCCCCCTGAAGAAAAGCTGACTTGATGTCCATGGAGTGCAGCGTCCACTGTCTCTGACATATAACTAACATGAGTAGCTTGAGTGACTCTGATGAGCACGTAGGAGAGTCTTTTAGAAGATTTGTAGTGTTAAATTCTTCAAAACCCCTAGCTACAAGACGTGCTTTGGGTACTCTACCATCAGGGGTTTCTTTTAGTGTACACACCCACCTGGTGGACACCTTCTTTTGACCAACGTCCTTTACCTCCTCAAACACTCTTTTCCAGTTACTGATTTCATCAAGTTTTGCAATATCAAATGAGACTTCTTCTGTGATTCTGTGATTAACACATCATTTTCATGCACGTCAGAGCATACTTCAACATTGTCCAGAGGCTCAACCTGAAGATCCCCCACCTGAGTAAGTTCAGCTGACCTCATGGTACCTGCAATGTCAACGGGTTCTGAGTATTGTAGATTGAACCAGTTCTTATGTTTCCTGTAGCCTTTCCAGCTCGCCCCATCACTTTAGCTGTATGAGAAACACCTGTGTCTCTGTCCAGATAACTGATTATTTGTCCTGTCTTTAGTGCTATGGAGCCTCCCACTCTAATGTCAAGTGGCTGTTGATCATATTGATGATAGTCAACCACAGGGTCAGCAACAATGTCAATGTCCACATCGCTATCAATAGCAGATGCATCAGTATTTGCACCAGTGTCATTTTCTGCAGGTTGCTGTGGACTTTAAGCACCAGCTACTTCACTGGTATCAGCATTAGCCTTCCTTAGCCTTGAGTGATGAACCCTGACATAGGTCCCACCATGACGTACAAATATCACGACTCCATCTTGTCTGAGCACAACTCCAGGGCTTTTCCATTTAACACAGTCCATCCTCTTGTAATAGACTTTGTCCCCGGTTTCATACTTATCGTTTGAAAGGAGTTGCTTTCTCAGAGCTCTCCTTATTCTCTCTGAGCACTCTGCCTCAGTGAATGCTTTTCTTGCTTTGTGTAATGCTGTTATATGTTGTCCCACACATGCATTGATAGTAGTGCCTTCCAAGGCAGGTGGCTTATCGACTAGGACAGATGGAAGATTTGGATTTCGTCCAAAAAAAAGCTGATATGGACTGAAGCCATGGACATTCTGCATTGTGTTCTTCGCCATGAATTCCCAATCCAGGGCCATTCCACAGTCACATCTGTTGTCGCTTTTAACTTTCAACAGTGTCTCCGTGAGTGTTTGGTTATGGCGCTCCATCAAACCATAACCCAAAGGGCTGTAGCCAGCAGTAGCTACTGAAAAGCCGCTCCGGTGGACCGTGAATGGTAATCCATGAATGAATGAAGTGTTTTACTATCACGCTTGGCTTCTTGGAGGTGACGATGCTACCAGTGCTTAAGCGAGTGAAATGATCGATAATGTGAAGGTACCACCCATTTGGTTCTAGTTCATGTAAATCCACTGCTACAGTCTCGTATCGAGAAGCCATGGGCAGGCCAACAGCAGGCTTAGGTGCTTGAGACATATCTCACATTAGCTCACTATCTCTTCCAGAATAGTAGTGTTCTCTTCATCAACATTTCCAGCATTCATCAGCAGTTTCTTCAGTCTATCAACTGAGGCATGGCCAAACTGCTTGTGAAGTTTCAGTAAAGCTTTGTGCTTTTGTTCCTCAGTCATATTTTCTGTAGTAGCTTACACTATGTCATATGTATCACTTGGGGAGACTTTATCTGATATGTTTATACAGTAATGTCCTGAGGATGTAACCTCTAGAGCGGGGATGCCAGGGTGAAAATGGTCAGGGGGGAAGATTTTTTTTCAAGTGAGAGGGGGGGCCGGACTGACTCAACACATGGATAGGTAGGTTATTTTAAATTATGCTTGAAGGCCTAGACATCAAAAATAAATTGCATTGGCCCCAAAATAGCCTCACAATGAGGCCTACAATTACATAGCCTAAAGCAGGAGACAGCTCCCCTCTAAAAACTTAACATTTTCCTATCCATGCAAGTAGCCTACATTTATAAAGGAGAAATGCAACAAAATAGAGTAGGTGCCAACAAAATACATTTCCTATAAATAACACAAGTGCAAGCTGTTAATTACTTTTATTTTATTTATTGGAGGCTTGCATAGGTGAACTAGGCGATCGCCTAGGGCGGCGAATGCGTTGGGGGGCGGCAAAAGTTGGTGGCAGCCCTAGTTAATTAATTAATTTTAATGAAACAAGGGTGTTTTCTAAACACGTTTCGAAATGGAATGGAGATGAAGGATGAACAGTTATTGCATCGTAACAGACCAGCAGCAGTAACGGAACAACTGACGGATTCCAAAAAAAAAAAAAGATTTATAAAAATTAAATAAATACATATATTCTCCCCTTACCACCCGTGGGCCGGATGTGACATACAGTCGGGCCGTGTCCGGCCCGCAGGCCGTAACCCTGGCATCCCTGCTCTAGAGCTACCTGTTGTTTCAACATTGTTGCTGTATCATTCTACTAGTCTAAAACAGCTCCTGCTCTCTTTAGCGAAGCTTTACTAAGTAGTAATGGGATGTCACATGGTACTACTTCTGTTTCAATGCAGCATTTTGCTTTCCCTACCTTGGCTGACCTTGAATCTTGATCTTTTTAATGGAGTGTACAACTTTACCATCTCCAAACTTCAAAGGCTTGCTGCTCTCCATGTTTATCACTTGCTCTATTTCGCTCTCATCCAGTCCCTGCACATAGTTATCGAGCCACTTTTCACCACAGACTGTTCTTGTTCAAGCTGTGTAAATTACAGCCGAGCCTAGAGCTACAACCATGAATATCTCATCAGATTCCTTTTAAAACAGTGTTATGTTACACTCAAGGTTTTCACTGCACTGATTTTCACTTGCCATCTTTACATGCTCTTTCTTGTGTGGACAATCTTTTACCCAATGGTATGTGCTCTGACAAATACCACACTTAGTCCGTCTTCCGAATTTATCAACCGGGTTAGTGCCTGCAAGTGGTCCTCGAGCTTGGCTACTTTGGGCTCATGACTGGCCTCTTGTGTTGTCTGTGTAGTATACAGCGTCTATAACTCGCGCTAATGGTTCCCGCTTTCCCCTCTGTCTATTTCCGAACGCTCGTTTGAGCGCCGATTTCATGTCAGCGAAAGTATGTGTTCCACATGCAGCTAAAGCCAGTTGCTTGTCTTTGACATCGAGAACGGCTGTGTCCAGTAGTTTAAATGCCAAAACCGCGTCGGGCAGATACATATTAGACTGACGGATCTTGTTGTATATCTGTTCAAAGTCCTCAATATATTCCCCCATCGGGACGTCATCTTTCCGTGGTATCCGACCAAACTCAGAGTATGCTTTATAAGCCTGGTCCTTTTCTTCTCTCATGAAGAATGTCAAGTTACTGAATCAACGTGGTCATTCCATTATCCTTATCCAGATCGTCAGCTGGTATTTCCAGGGCAATATCCCTAGCTCTACCTTTCAGCGATAGAGCTACTGCTAACGCTTGTTTTTTCCCGTCGAAGTCCGTCACCCGTTTCCACATTTCCACTTAATTTTTCCAATTCTCGTAGGACTTCGCTTCGTCAAAACCCGGAGGCAATTTGTAGTTTTTAGAAGTAGCCATCTTCTGCTACCATGATAATTCCTAGCTACAATAATAGTCTGCAGTCAACTCGTGTAGCAGCCATTTAATTCCGCTCTCCACAGCATTAACAAATCACGTCGCCACACCGGCGGTCCACTCCCACGGCACGCAGAAAAAAGTACCTGCTGGCTGCGCGCTCACGAGTAACACTCAACATCTATAAGAATAGAGGCACCAACAAATTTAACTTAACGCCCGGTGGGCCATTAACGTCTCTCCGGGCTGTCGGGCTGATTACTGCGGGATAACATTATTGCGTTCATAAAAGTTCCTTGCAGCGCCGTCCGGCAGCCCGCAACCTCTCACTCACTCAACAGCCGCAACACTCACAAACTGTCAACGTCGCTACCAAGTCGATTTTGTATAGGGGCCCCACCGGAAGTGGTACAGCCCAGGTACTGCCTTTTGGAAACAAACCAAAAAATCTTTTCCTGTGATATCTGAGACCTGTTTTGTTTTTTTGTAAATTCAGATAGTTGTTTGTTGTTGGATGCCTAGTTTAATGTCTGCCTGTTCTAGACTGCTTTGGACAGGTGTCTGGTTGAATTCCTTACTGGGTTTCTCCTGTGCTGTGCAGGTGGAAAACCTAAACAGTAGCAACAGAACTGACCGGCTGCTCTACCCACCTCTCCCTCCTAAGCCGACGGCAGGCAGACCCAGCGGCAACCCCTTCACCCTCACCTCACCCAAACCAGCCTCCCCCTCCGACCTGCCCTCACCCAAACCAGCCTCCCCCTCCACCCTGCCCTCACCCAAACCACCCTCGCCCTCACCCAAAGCAGCCTCCCCCTCCACCCTGCCCTCACCCAAACCAGTCTCCCCCTCCACCCTGCCCTCACCCAAACCAGTCTCCCCCTCCACCCTGCCCTCACCCAAACCAGTCTCCCCCTCCACCCTTCCCTCACCCAAACCAGCTTCCCCCTTCATCTTCACTTCACCCAAACCAGTCTCCCCCTCCACCCTTCCCTCACCCAAACCAGTTTCCCCCTTCATCTTCACTTCACCCAAACCAGCCTCCCCCTCCACTCTGCCCTCACCCAACCCTTCCTCCCCCTTTACCCTGCCCTCACCCAAATCAGTCTCCCCCTCATTCTCCTCACCCAAGCCATTCTTCCCCTCTACCATCTATACCTCCCTCCCCTCACCCAAACCATCCTCCTCGATTACAAGTTTCTCCTCCCTCCCCTCACCTAAACCATCCTCCTCCTTCACAAGTTTCTCCTCCCTCCCCTCACCTAAACCATCCTCCTTCACAAGTTTCTCCTCCCTCTCCTCACCTAAACCATCCTCCTCCTTCACAAGTTTCTCCTCCCTCCCCTCACCCAAATCCTCCTCCTCCTTCACAAGTTTCTCCTCCCTCCCCTCACCCAAACCATCCTCCTCGTTCACCAGCCTCACCTCCCTCACTTCACCCAGACCAGCCTCCCCCTCCAATAGCTTCACCATGTCCAACCCGGCGTCCATCCTCGGCCCAAGCCCCATCTCCCCCATCTCCCCCATCTCACCTGGCAGCCCCCTGCCCCCCCCCCACCTACCTGTTCTCCCCCACCTCTGCAGAGAGCTCCCCAGTTAAAGACCCGGCCTCGACGGCCTCTGCCAGCCTCTGGAGCCCCTCCCGGAGCCCAGGCTTCGCCCCTAATATGCCTACCGCAGTTTCCAACGCTGCTGGCTCTCCCCCCAATTCCTCCGCCGTTAGCCCGTTGAGCCCCGAGCTGCAGGATAGGCTTCTGGAGCTCCTGTCGAAGTACAGCAACGGGCTGTGGACCCACGCCCTGCCCCAGCTCTTCCTGGACACATACAAGATGGCCTTCCCTGAGGCTGTGTTGGGCCAGCTGTCACTGCTGGAGGACATCTGCTCGGTGGATTACCCTCTTTCACATGACCGAAGCAAGGTCAGGGGGACACAATGCTCTGTAGACCACCTCCTGGTGGTTAACATGCACCAGTCGTAGGGTATTTTATTTTGTAGCAACTCAAGTTGTGATTACGCTTGAGTGGTTCTCTGCCTCACTGTTCTAATCATAACCACAACTTAGTTTGCTTGTGACTACCACCACATCATCAGTTGAACACTTAATTCACGGTGCATTATGGGTATTGAGTAGTGTACTATAAAGGGAACTAAATCTGTGCACTCCCACATTTCAGTAGCAAATGGTTGACTCCGGAAATAATGCATTTGTAGGGAACAAGCAGATTCTCTTAACACTAGCGTTCCCCTCTGTCCCCTTCAGGCCATTCTGTATGAGCGGAGGGAAGCAGAGAGCCAGAGGACGGAGCCGTGCTGCTCCACGGCCCCTGCCTCTGGTGTCCCGGTTCTGGGAGTCCAGGCGCTCCCTTCCCTGACCCTCCCAACGGAGCAGTACCCCTCTGTGTTGGTGACCGAAGCCCGGGGGAGTGACCGGGTCACCGTCAGGTAGGAGGCTGGTGCAACATAGGGCACTCAGTTGCACACATACATACTTACACACAATCTCACTTACACTCCCACTCTCAC
Organism: Gadus morhua; assembly: GCF_902167405.1. Lineage (NCBI taxonomy): Eukaryota > Metazoa > Chordata > Actinopteri > Gadiformes > Gadidae > Gadus > Gadus morhua. The sequence continues at coordinate 8,418,077 of NC_044050.1, read as the reverse complement.
ACACTCGTACTCTCAAACGCGCAAACATGTGGTGTTCATGAGGCGGCGGTTTTGTTTGCTGCTTTGTTGTCATATGGCATTATATTATCATGCTGTTCCCCTACATCGGATTGGCCGTGACCTGTGTAATTGTGACGAACAACCAATGAGAATGCAGGATGGGGTTCTTTCTTGATGTTACAGTAATGTAGAAATTGGCATATTGATCGGACTTTCCCCTGAATGCCCTTTGGCTTCTGCCGTGCTTTCTCTGTGACAACAGGTACGTCGGGAAGGGCTACTCCAAAGCCCAGGAGTCCATGGAGAACGCTATGCTCGCCTTCTACACCCAGAGCCCCACCCCCGACACCCTGCCCAGCCCTGCCATTGGTCAGCTGGCCGCGGTCACCGGGGAAGCTGGAGATGAGCTGGCCAGGGTCCAGGTCATAGAGGACATGACCTCTGAAAAGGTCAAGGTGAGATGTGGTACTTTGTTTAGTATTGGTAACTTTTACTGCCCTGGTAGGTCATCAACTCCATTAGGTGGCTTTCATATAGGAAGTTGCACTACCTCTTACCAGTTGTACCTTGGTATCTTACACCAGGTGTACCATGGTATCTTACACCAGGTGTACCATGGTATCTTACACCCGGTGAACCATTGTATCTTACACCCGGTGAACCATTGTATCTTACACCCGGTGAACCATGGTATCTTACACCAGGTGTACCATGGTATCTTACACCAGGTGTACCATGGTATCTTACACCAGGTGTACCATGGTATCTTACACCAGGTGTACCATGGTATCTTACACCAGGTGTACCATGGTATCTTACACCAGGTGTACCATGGTATCTTACACCAGGTGTACCATGGTATCTTACACCAGGTGTACCATGGTATCTTACACCAGGTGTACCATGGTATCTTACACCAGGTGTACCATGGTATCTTACACCAGGTGTACCATGGTATCTTACACAAAGAGTACCATGTTATCTTACACCAGGTGTACCATGTTATCTTACACCAGGTGTACTATGTGGACTATGGCTTCTCTATGGAGGTGAGCTCCAGCAGTCTACTCGTTCTTCCTCAGGACTTCCTCACTCTCCCCTTCCAGGCCACCACCGTCCAGCTAGCAGGTAGAGTTACACCACCTAGAACACACTTGTAGTCCAGCTAACAGGTAGTTACACCACCTAGAACACATTCCTCGTCCAGCTAGCAGGTAGTTACACCACCTAGAACACACTTGTAGTCCAGCTAACAGGTAGTTACACCACCTAGATCACATTCCTCGTCCAGCTAGCAGGTAGTTACACCACCTAGAACACACTTGTAGTCCAGCTAGCAGGTAGTTACACCACCTCACCTAGAACACACTTGTAGTCCAGCTAGCAGGTAGTTACACCACCTAGAACACATTCCTCGTCCAGCTAGCAGGTAGTTACACCACCTAGAACACACTTGTAGTCCAGTGAGCAGGTAGAGTTACACCTAGGACACAGCATGGTTCTGTGGGCCCTCAGGTCTGGAGGCATGGAGCTCCAAGCCGGTGGTTGTGTCGGCTCTGGAGCGCCTGGCCGTGGGGCGCATCCTGCTGATGGAGACGGTGGAGGTGTGTCCAGGAGAGAAGCTCCCGCTGGTGGTCCTCTACGACACATCGCAGGACGATGACCTCAACATCAACGCAGCCTGCCGGAAGGCCCTGCAGGACCACGCCGCCCAGGACCACGCCCCCCTCATAGTGAGTCATGACCGGGCCGGGTAACTGATGCTGGGGGGTAGGGGTGTCCGTGTCAGGATGTGATGATGATAACTGTGTACCAGGGTGTGATGATGATGATGATGACTGTGTACCAGGGTGTGATGATGATGCCTTTGTACCAGGGTGTGATGATGATGACTGTACCAGGGTTTGATGATGATAACTGTGTGTACCAGGGTGTGATGATGATGCTGACTATGTACCAGGGTTTGATGATGATAACTGTGTACCAGGGTGTGATGATGACTGTGTACCAGGGTGTGATGATGATGATAATGACTGTGTGTACCAGGGTGTGATGATGATGATGATGATAGCTGTGTGTTGTGCAGGTAAGCAGCAGGTACCAGGACGTGTGGGTCACCAACGTGTCTTCAGATGGGTTCCTCTCCTGCCAGCTCCCCTGTAGAGGGCGCTCCTCTCTCAGCGGCCTGCTGGCCAAGATAGAGGCCTTCTTCTCCAATCAGGTACCGGACACTAAGGGACCTTTCACCCAGAAACATAAACAAACCGATTTTCAACCTGAGCACATACTGTAGCCGGGGGTTAGCACGTAGCCGTGTGTTAGCACATAGCCGCGTGTTAGCACGTAGCCGCGTGTTGGCACGTGGCCGCGTGTTGGCACGTGGCCGCGTGTTGGCACGTGGCCGCGTGTTAGCAGGTGCCGTTGGTGCGTGGTGGAGTACTGTCTTACTGACTGCAGTGCTGTCTCTCCAGGTGACGTCGGAGTGTCTGGTGTCCCAACCCTTCAGCGGGAAGCTGTGTCTGGCCCGTCATAGAGGGAAGTGGTCCCGAGCAGAGGTACCGCTCTCCATTCACCCAGAGAGAGATGTTTGCCTAAAGGTGCTGTCGTGATAATTGAGAGCTGTGAGTAGAAGAGGGAAGGATTTAGAAACCAACAATCGGACTGGTAGGAAAAAAAATTTGAGGGGCACAGTCCACCAAAGAAAGGGCACAACTAAATACTAGGAAACTAAATGAAGGGATTAGGAAGATTGTATTTCACTCTTACAATAAGGAAGGGGTTATATATTGGATGCTGCCATCTGTATTCTATAAATTAACCATAAAAGTGAACAAAAATATTTCATAACAAAGAAATCTGCGTTGCAACACGTCCAAACATTTCGGCTTAAAATCTGAACCTGTGTCAGCGTTACAGGTACTTATTTTAAAAGGTGGAAAAATAACAAAGTTACGGGTAGAAAAATCATGCGTTGATATTTAGTTAGTCACCAGTTGCCAAGAAGTGCAGCTTGATCAGTCATTTACCGTATTTTCCGAAAGATAAGCCGCACCGGAGTATAAACCTCAGCAGCTAAATTGAATGATGTGTACATATATAAGCCGCACTGGACTATAAGCCGCACTGGACTATAAGCCGCAGGTGTTTTAATGTTTAATTACCATTAGGGCTGGCCCGAATGCCATTTTTCAGGCTTCGAATACTCTTAGGTTTTTTCCGAGCGAATATTCGAATACTCGTTCCAGAAAAAACACCATCAAAAACAACATTAATAATCCCTATATACTCCCTGGAACCGATTTTGACAGTATCTGCATATTTTGTTGAAGATTTGATAGCTTTTGAACGTTAATTAGTAGGCCTAAGTAGGTTGAAGTTCCTTTAGTTTTTCCCTGTGAAAGCAAACAGCTGTTGTTCCGTTCCAAATCAGCTGTCCTCTGCCATCTAGGCCTTATGGGAGCTTTTCAATTCATCCTGGAACGTGCATCTTTTCAGGGAATTTGTACAATAAATCCATAACAAATACCGAATATTGATGGTCTTATGTGTCCATATTATATCCATTATATTGACCGGGTATTCCCAAGACGCTCACGCTCTGCAGCAAGCCAGTCACAGTTTATTGGCGCGGTGCTGTACAGCGAACGTAAACAACAAAGCTAAGGTTAGCATTTCGCTAAGTATGACTTTTCCTCCCGAGATCCCGCTAATGTTGTGTTATAAAGTATAGGGAAACAAGATATCTATTCTTCCTCCACCTCTCTCGCTTCTCTGCTTGGTGTCGCTGACGCTTATAGTTTGCCTCCCTCGCTCTGGTAACGTCACGTAGTGGAAAAATTACAAAGAAGCTCCGAATACTGATTTAAGCTTCGAATACTAATTTTCCGAACGAGTATTCGAATATTCGAATAATTCGGGCCAGCCCTAATTACCATATGTAAGGGTTCGTGCACAGAGGGGATTGTCGGGAAAGAGATGGCTGTGTCGCTCTCGTAATGTCTGTCTTGCTCTCGTTCTGTCTCTCGTACCACTCTCCGTTCCACTTTTACTTTTGCGCGCTACCTGTCTCACTCCTTTCCGGCCTCCAGCTTTTCCTGCTGGAGCCCGCCGCTTAAAGGTTGGGGGGCCGCGGACCGGTCATAGAGCCCATAGACTTAGAGTTGGTGGGCTGTAACCTGTAAAATCCATAGATTTAGGAGGTCCCTTAGTGGCCGTTAGCTGTAAAAATCCATAGATTAGCCGCACCGTTATATAAACTGCAGAATCGAAAAAATGGGAAAAAAGGCACGGCTTATAGTCCGAAAATTAGGGTAGTCTTTCCAGGTGAGATGGTCCCTTTAGTTTGTTTCAAATATCTGTGCATCGCCAGCTTCCAACTCTTGGCGTAACGCTTGTGTAAGAACTAGGGATGAGTCGGTCGCAAACGATTCGTTCACAACGAACGAATCCCGAACGTGAACGACAAGAACTGATTCCCCAAAACAAGAAGAACTGGTTCTTTGATTCTTTTTAAAAAAAATAAAACAAAAATATGGTCACGTAAATAAAATATACAAACGAATAGAGCTTCGTCTCGCCGCGATCTTGTATTGATTGAGTCTACAACGTTCTCAAAGATTCAGCCAATGAGAGGTAGCAATGGTGTTGCTATGGCACCTGGGTAAACAAATGACAAGGTGGTACGTCCGCAACACAAGTTAACTAATGATCGTTGTAGGCTTCAATATCATGCAAGCACTTCATACGTTTTCTTTTTATTTTGTTCTACAACACAATTGCATGCTTTAATAATGTATTGTTTTACCTACCATTACGAGTCTCGTTTGGTCTAATATTTATAGTGCACTGAGCTACTTGGAAGACGTCATTTAATTCTTACTGCACCGCTTTATGTATTAAGGATATTTATGAAAAAAAGGCACGTATGTGCTTTATATATGCTTAATATTTACACTTACCCTGGGTAATTTCGCCAGAACATTAGAAAGTCAAAGTAGTAGGCTACATGCATGCATGTTGAACATTTATTCCATCATTTCATGACCAACAATATCCCGTCACACTTGGTATGGTCCGAGTTGTTCGGCGCCGAACTTAAAAGAGAAAGAGGGGGGGGTCGTGATTTATATTTGAATGTCAAACATTTTTTAGAGAACTTTAACACGCAAATAATAACTACAAATTTTTGTTAACTCAAAATGTAATTGCCATTGTTTGATTACATGACTATAAATTGCTGTTACACACGACAACCCCCCCCCCCCCCTCTCACACAAACCCTTAATGGTTTAACGTGAGTATAGGGCAGAGGGCATACATTTTGACCTTCAACAAAGAAAGATGAATCCGACACGAAAAAGAAGTGCTGTGTGGAACGACTTTATTTGCGTCAATGATGCCCTGGCGTCATGCAAGGTCTGCAAAAAGAAAATCTCTTTTAAAGGAGGTTCGACCGCCACCCTCTACCGCCACCTGAGGACTATTCATCCTACATTGCATGCAATGCTAACTTTGGAGCAGAGGGGACAGGAGGGCAGGGGCACTGCTGCTCCTGCTGCTGCTGCTGCTCCTGCTACTCCTGCTGCTGCTCCTACTCCTGCTGCAAACCCTGCACCACGAGCCTCAGAACCACCTTCAGGAACACGCCTGTATGGAGGACAGACCCAGTTGACTGATTTTATTCAAAAGCCAATGCCACCAATGCAGCAAAGGTCAGTTGATGATGCCCTGATGCTAATGTTCACCAAAGACCTCCAGCCCTTTTCCATGGTGGAGGACACAGGCTTCAGGGCATATACCAAGGCCCTCCATCCTTGGTATGTTCCGCCCAGCAGGAAGACCATCTTGAAGATCACCATGCCGAGTCTTTACGAAAAAACCAAAGTGAAGGTTATGGACAAGGTTAGTCAGGCAACAGCAATCTGTTTGACGACGGACGGCTGGACCTCTCGTACCACAACCAGCTTCCTCGCTGTGACTGCACATTTCATTCACGACTTTGAAATGGTCTCTTGCCTGCTGGACTGTATTGAGTTCAGTGAATGCCATACAGCTGCAAACATGGCTGAATTCATGAGAAAGATTGTCATTGAGTGGGGAATTGACAAAATTGTGGCATGTGCGACAGACAATGCAAAAAATATGATCCTCATGGTCAAAGTGCTAGGCTGGACTCACCAACCATGCTTTGCCCACACTCTGAACCTGGTGGTGAAATGTGGTCTGAAGGTCATCTCTGCCACTGTTGGTAAGGTGAAGACGATCGTGGAGTACTTCCACAAGAGCTGCACATCTGCTAAAAAACTCCACGACACCCTGAAGCAGATGGACCTCCCCGACCTCAAGCTGATCCAAGAGTGTCCGACCCGGTGGAACTCCACGTTCTACATGCTTGAGCGAGTCTATAAGCTAAAGGATGGGGTTATAGCCACTCTGGCACTGGTCAACCCCAAAATGGTTACATTGACCGAAGAAGAATGGTTGGAGGTTGCAGGGGCCTGTGAGGTGCTGAGTCCATTTGAGGACGTCACCAGAGAAGTCAGCGCTGATAAGTAAGTTCATCAAGTAATAAATAAATATATAGATTAAAAGAGATAAAACAGTTAAAAATAACTATACTACTAAAAAACTATTTACATTAACTAACCAACTAAACTATTTACAAAATGAATGATGACTATGCTACTTAACTATTTACATTAACTAACTAACTAAAATAACTAAACTATTTACAAAACTACTAATCAACTATTTACATTAACCAAAAAACTAAAATAATTAAACTTAACAAAACTACATTTCCCCACTGCAGGTATGTCATTCTTCTGGCAAAGGGGCTACAGAGGGTCACAGAGCGCCACCTCAGGTCAAACCAGTTCAGCCAAACAGAGGTGGAAGCAATGTTGAAAGTCCTCAACAATGAGCTGGCCCACCGTTTCCACAGGCTTGAGCAGGAAGCCCACCTAGCTGAAGCTGCACTTCTGGACCCAAGGTTCAAGAAAAGAGCCTTTTCAACAAGCCAAGCTGCCTCTGAGGTGGTAGAGCGCCTCACTCGTGCTGCTGCGCAGGTGTTAAACTCCAACCCAGAGCAGGCTGCAGAGGCTGCAGAAGCAGCAGCAGGGGCCTCAGTCAAGGACAGCAGCGTCTGGGGAGAATTCGACGATGAAGGCGCCTGTCTGGTGTCTGGGGAGAACTCATCAAATGAAGCTGAAGCGACGCTGGAGATGCACTCCTACCTTGAGGAGCCCATGTTGCCTCGCTCATCCAACCCGCTGGCCTGGTGGAAGAGCCGTCAGTTGGTTTACCCACGGTTGACGCAGCTCATGCTGGCAAGGTTGTGCGTTTTGGCAACATCTGTTCCATCCGAGAGGGTCTTAAGCAAGATGGTCATCTCCCAGCGGCGGAGCAGGCTCAAGCCTGAAAAGGCCAAGCAAATAATGTTTTTAAATGGAAATTGATTGAATCTAATTTGATTCTATGTTTTATTAGTTCATTGTTCGATTAAATGTTTTTTCCCCAATATGTTTGTTATGTTACATTTTTTAAATATAAAAATTACATATTTATATTTTCCAAGCATACATATTTATATTTTCCATATAGCCTGGGGTCCAGACCAGCCCACTTTTACATTACATACCGTCGAAAAATAGCTGATTCGAACTAGTCTTCAAGATGAATGTGTTTCTAACGCAATTTTAGTAATTTAAATGTTGACACAACAGTACATATTTGACTATTACATTTAAGAGGAAGCCAAGCTTCCCTTGCAGTCTCAGAGAAATCGCCTTTTGAGCAAACCAATTAGACCTGTAAAACAGACTTACCAGCAAGGGATGCAGGAACCGGCCTCATCTCTTAGGCCAGCCTAATTTTCTTGCACTGCAGGTCCTATTGTAGAGTAAATGTGGAGATTAGGCTATTAAAATACGGGATAGTTAAATATTTAGGCCTACAGGATAAATATTTAAACGGGTAGACAGCGGGGAATAAGTTAAAATAAGGGAGACATAGTCATTCCAAACTATCGTTCAAGATGTTAGGGTCACTGAAGGAAAATAAAGAAACTAATGCTTATGTTTTTTGTTTGGTGCAATAGATGTCTGCTAGCCAGGAGGATGTCTTGGTGGTAGCTAGTAGCTAGCTATTACAGCACGTGAAATGGTCGAACTGCGTCGTATAGGCCAATGCTACAGAATTTCGCTTTTTTTGTTTTATCCCCCCTCGTTTCCACCGCGGGGTGCGGTGCGGCTTGGCAGCTCAATTCCGGCTGGCGTTTCCACGGCCACCGGGAAAATTCAGCCTTCCATGAGTGCCACAACAAGCAAGCAACCACGTAAATCCTTCAACTGTCAAACATATTTTGCTCGAATTTGCGGGCTTTCTCTGTCTGATGTATCTTTGGTCATACCATTCGACGTGGGGCCACTCATATCCCCCTACATTTCTGAAAATGGACTTGACCTCCATCTGTTTATTGGATGAACGCATTTCTCAATTCAAGAGCAAACAAAGAAATTAAACTGCAGTTCGTATTTTTTATTTATGACCATGATAGTTCTGTAATGTCTGAATAATGAAGAATTAAATGTATAGTAAAAAAATATATACATAAATATAAAACCATGAATGACGCATAGAGAGTAAAGCAAGTGGTATAAATATTGGTAGGACGTTTGGATATACTATATAGTATATCTTGTCGATTTTCACGGGGTATAGAGCCTAGAAGACGCTTAAATTTAGCTCAGGGCTGTCTCGCGGGAGGGGGGCAGACACCTGTGAGATTCCCCGTCAAATGACGTAATCTGACGTAACGAACGAATCAAACGAACGAATCGTTATAGTGAACCGAACTGAAAGAACTAGTTCCCGGGAAAGAATCATTTTACCCATCACTAGTAAGAACCAGTCTCTAGTGCTGCAATGGACTGGTAAGGCACCACGGTGCTGATCAGTCATGTGAACGGTTCAGATTGTGATCAGTTTGGTCACTAAACGGAGCGAAACAGATCGATGAACAACATTTCCACAGTTCAGTCTGCAAACCAATCCTGCTGTTCCAGAAAAAATGTGCTCTCGCACAGGTGCTCCTTAATGTAAAAAGGGAGTTTCTTCTCTTATTTGTGAGCAAGATGGTTGACGGTAGATCCCTGTGCGCAGTAAGTTATTAACAGATATTCTGACAGAGAATTTTGTTCACTCTCTAACTGCTGACGGATGGCAGTTCCATTTATAACAAATAACTCAAATTATAGCTCTTAAATTTTACCTACAGCGCCTCTTTAAATTTCTTGAAAAAAATTACAAATATAACCACAAAAATACCGTAAGGCAATACAAATATAAAATGAAAACCTCAGGGTGTTAACAGTGGGGTGTGTCTGTAGATCTACAACCTTCACGGCGGCCGGGTGATGGACGTCGTCTTCATTGACCTCGGGGTCAGCTCCTCCATAGAGGTCACTGAGCTCCGGGAGGTCCCGCCTCCCTTCCTCACCGACCTCACCGTCCTCCCGGCCCAGGTCAGAATTTTCTACTGTAGTTCCCTGTAGCGTAGTCCTGCAGCAGCACTGGTATTAAGGTTTTATATGGTAAACATCTACGGTTCCGCCAGGCGGTGCGCTGTTTTCTAGCGGATCTGGATCGTCCCTCGGGTCCCTGGAGTCCAGAAGCTCTCCTCTGGATAAGACAGACAGTCCTCAACATGCCTTGCACCATGAAGGTACTCGCTCACCACAGTGCTCTGGGCTGTGTCTGTGCAGCAGAGTTCAGAGGTGTGTGTGTTGCAGGTGGAGGAGGTGCAGCAGAGGGGGGTGGGTGGGTGGGTGGGTGTGTGTGTGTGTGTGTGTGTGTTTGTTACAGCTGGAGAAGGTGCAACAGAGTTCAGAGTTGTGTTGATTCCCAGGTGGAGGAGGTGCAGCAGAGCGGTGAAGGTGCGGCGGTGTTCCAGGTGTCTCTGTTCTCTGGTTCTGATGACCAGAGCCTGAACCAGCAGCTGGTCCGCTCTGGTCTACTGGGTCAGGACAAGGTGGAGAACAACAACTACATGGCGCTGGACGCAGGTACACCCCCCCCCAGCCATCCCCTGGCCTGGTCAGAGAGGAACCGTCCATCTGGGCTGGTCATCTGGTTCTTATTGCCGCAACATCAACTCTGTTCCAGTGGGACCAGCATGGCGTCATTGGTCCACGCACGTTCTCCGTGGGACCAGTGGGGTTATTGCACTGGTCAGGCGCCGACCTGGCAGCCAACCGATATTTTTTATTTTGCAGTACAGTCTAAAATGGACCAATAGATTTGCAAAATAGTCATGGACCAATGGAATTGCAGTACAGTCTAAAATACCAGAATGGTTGAGTCACTGAGTTGTATATGTGCTCACACGTGTCGTAAAAATAAATAGTAATGCTGTGATGAGGATAATCTTACTTCAGACCACTAGATGGTGGTAACCGATGGCTACATGCATATTTGTTCCCATCACAATGATAACAAAACATGCTGCTGTGATTGCACATTTCTGTATTTATCTCTGTCTATTGTCTCCCTCCAGGTGATCTCAGTTCCCTGGTAGAAAAGTTGTCTCTGAATGGTCAGTCTGTGAGCGCTGTGCTCCCCAAGGCCCGGCCTGAAGCAGGGGACTCTCCTTCCAAACCTGCCCCATTAAAGCTCCCCACGGTGTGCAAGAATCATCTGCTGATGCCTCCCCTGGTGGAGCTCCCTCAGGTAACTGGAGCGGTGGTTCAGCAGGGTCACAACGACCCATGGACGTCCTTTTTGGATGACCTCTTTCAACTGAAGGCCTCTATTGGCCTGGAAAGGGCATCGCATTTTGTTTAGTGTTGTACTAAACAAAAATAAGACAATGATACTAGTACTGGAACTAGGACTGGGCGAATTGGCCTTAAAATATAATCATATTATTGTTATTCACTAAACAAACTAAAAAGATGTGTATGTGCATTTTAAGGAGTGATTTTGTCTATAAAATGTGCTACACAGCGTAGCGCTATACTATAGGGAAGCCTCACTCGGAAGTGGGGCATGAAATACATCTCTGCTCGGACGGAGCTTCACCGCCCACACACAAGTGGAGTTTTATGTCCTAAAAGCTAAACTTTCACTCGGAAACAGCAGTCAACCGCTGCTGAGACAGAGCTGCACACAAACCACGCTGCCGGTGCCCCTTGGTCGTCAGTGTTTTTCGGGAGGATGGCAAATACATAGTATTTTACCCCTTTTCTAAATCTAGGATTTAGTAACGGTGATAAAATGGCGTACATTACTATGTCGACGTTGTGTAGGAATAATGACCACATTTAAAGCAAAAGAATGGTTTTGGGTTCACTGGCTGTTTAATGAAGCGGTTTGTGGAGCTTGTTCTGAACAGCCGTTGATATTGATGATCTCAAAAGTTAGGCTTCATTGGCAATATATACAGATATAGGGTTACATACATAAGACATAGCGGTAACAGACATAAGACATAGGGTTACATACATAAGACATAGAGTTACATACATAAGACATAGGGTTACATACATAAGACATAGGGTTGCATGCATAAGACATAGGGTTACATACATAAGACATGAGGGTTACATACATAAGACATAAGGTTACATACATAAGACATAAGGTTACATACATAAGACATGGGGGTTACAGACATAAGATATAGGGTTACAGACATAGGACAAGGTTGGACACAAGTCATAGGGTTACATCAGTGTTAGAGACAACACCAACAAACACGATAGGCCCTCATACGCAAGCATAGAGGAACCTTCAGTTGAAGCAGAACTACGAATCCCTTCTGAAACATGGACACTGTCCAGTGCCTTCATTAGCATGGAATTATTTTATGGACTTTGACTTGTAAGCTAATTAAAAACGCCAAAGACATAATGCATAGAATCTCAGTCTCTGTATCTGTCTCTCCCTCCAGGCGGGTCAGAACATGGATGTGTTCGTCCCGGTCGCGTGTCACCCCGGGCACTTTGTGGTGCAGCCCTGGCAGGACCTGTACAAGCTGGTGGTGCTGATGGGGGAGATGGTGCTGTACTATAACCAGAGCCAGACCTCCTCCAGCATCCCGCTGCTGCACAAAGAGCACGTCTACGCCGCCAAAATAGACCGCAAGTAGGACAACTGCTGCAGTCAGCCTGCAACACCGCACCTACACCTCTCTGTGCATGGTGGAGGAATGACCTGATCAGTCGTCCTTCCTCCGCCACCTCTGGTCCCCGGCCTCCCTCTAGCTGGTATGTAACGCTGGTCTCTCTCCCCCAGCTGGCACCGGGTGCTGCTGAAGGGGGTTCTGTCCACCGGCCTGGTGTCTGTGTATGAGCTGGACTACGGCCAATACGAGCTGGTGAGCAGCAGCCAGTTGAGGTCCCTGATCCCCGAGTTCAGACAGCTGCCCTTCCAGGCGGTCACCGCCCAGCTTGCCGGTGAGTCCCCCCCCCCCCCCCCTCCTCTTGTTGGGTCTGTGACCTGGTGCTGGGATACTGAGCTTTAATTTCACTCCAACGTATGGTAGGAAGTAAGGCTGGGCGGTATATCGATATTTTAAATATATTGATTTTTTTTCAAACGAGATATGGAACGAGATACTATCGTCACATAGATATATTTAATTTGAGATTACAGCACATTTGCTCCAAAAAAGCCGTTCCGCGCCTCCCGCCTACTATTTCCTCACTCTGCTTCAGAGTCCTGCATGGGTTACCGCGGGTACCTGACGGGTGACCCACACAATTTGGATGAAACGGGTGAAAAATAATGTACTGTTTTTCGGGTGCGGTCGGGTCGGACACCTGAACAACACGGGACGGTCGCGGGTTTTGAGATTGCAATTGTCAAGGCCAAATAAAAAAATCATTATTAGTGACACATCATCATTTGTAAATGATTAGAGCAGTGCCTGAGCAGTGCCCCTGCACACACTATCGGACGCAGAGGATTCCAGTGATCCGCAGTATCGGGACGAAGTTACTGCTTGCATTACATTACAAAACACCTAAAGATGACTCTTTTGGTGTGTTATCGTGGTGGGGAGAGCACGGTTGTTCATTGCTCAGATTTATGCTCGCTATCCCTGCTTAGTGCATCCAGCGCAGCAAGCGTTTGAGACTTCTCCGGTGCTGGATATGATATTCAGGAGCGGAGGAGTCAACTAAAACCATCCACAGTGGATGATTGCTGGCTTTTCTTGCACAGCAATCTAAAGCACCACAGCAAACACTAAATAGTGTAATTCCCCGGTGTTCCATCTTCCATCCTCGTCTAAGTTCCTTCCGGTGCGGTTGGAGCGCGGCAACGGCAACTATTTTATTGCGTCAACAAATATCGATTTATATCGATATTCTGCTTGAAAATATCGAGATATGAATTTTGATATGAAAGTTATGGACATGTAGGCACTAGAAACGTAACTAGCCGGTTCTGCCCAGAAGCAGGCTCCTGGTCACGACGCAGAGACGTGTATCCGCCCACCATGGGTCGGTAGTGGACGTTCAGTCCTCCCAGAGCTTAACAGCGGTTGGATAAGGCAGCGCTGGGCCCTTGTGTCTACGTTAACGTGATGGGTCAATGTTCGAGTCATGGTTCTGTGATGCTGACCTTCTGTGGGTGTCTCGGTGTTACGGTGTCCAATATACATAAAATCAGCAGCCTTTGGATAACCCAACATAAAGACTGATGACAGGTTTTCGGGGAGAAAACAATGTTTTACTGGTTGACGGTGATCTTACGGTTTCACGCATGTGAAACAAGTATCAGCCACAAAGAAAAAAAAACTCAGCAGAAATGGCCTAGGTCAGGGGTGCCCAACCTTTTTTGACCCAAGATCTACTTTTCAAGTAGCCAACATCCCGAGATCGACCATTCCGTCTGCGCACGGCACCTTCTCAACAATAATCAATAATCTTCCTCCCACTCAGGGTGAAAATGGTAGGTCTTAGCTCGTTTCCCCTCAGCCATGCCAACGTTTAGGAGTGCGTAACTACTGTTGACGGCTTTCAACTGCTGTTGACAGCGCATGCGCTACCGCACGTATATGTCCCGCGCAAATTTTATTTTATTTAAAAAAAATAAAAAATTCTTCTTCACCCCTCGCGGTCGACTTCGGATCTGTCGGCGGTCTACTGGTAGACCGCGATCGACTGGTTGGGCACCCCTGGCCTAGGTGGTTACCACATAACAGAAAAGAAAAATTGTAAAGGAAAAACCCTAAAGCATACTGCCTGGGATTAGCAGTTTATCTAACTCCAGTGCCCGACAGCGGTCCAATAAAACAGTGGAAGCTATCTTCCTACTCTTACTCTTACCTTAGCGTGCAGAAAGTAACCACCAAGGGTAAAAACAAATATAACATCTTTTAGAAAAGTTGACAAGCAGATTACAAAAGGTACAAGTGTGCAAAGCAGCACAAGCCCAAGCGCACCCAGCACTACCGCGTGACATCCCCACCCTTAAAGAAATAAATTGGGGGGTTGACTTAGGCAGTATTTAAACCAGCGGCCAAACATATTTCAGAATATATACATATATGCCATGATATATACATGACATATACTCATCAACTTCAGCTGACTACTCTGCCGCAGTTCAACTGGAAAGGGAAAGGTATTTAGGAAAAAAAAAAAAAAGTATTAACACTTCCTATCTATACGCGAGAAAGCATCTGCCACAACATTTTCGTGTCCGTGAATGTGCCTTATATTAATTAGGGATGGGTCAGAATATTCGATTATTTGTCAAAACCGATTTTTAACCTTTGGACCGTTAATTTATTTTTCCCATTCCAATAAACAAGAATTAACGGACGGAACTAATGTTGGACAGGTGTCCAAGGGCATTATCCCGCTTATACCATGGTCACTTGCCATAAAAAATAAATTAAGACCATTCATTTATAGGGGGATTATTTGATTATTTGGGTTAGGGATTATTTACTATCCTATCCATGTTAAAAAGAAGAAGGAATAATGCCTCAGATAATAATTGCACATTTTTAAATATTGACCATGCTTAAAGGAAGCAGGATTATCACCTAATTTTTCACTTTATTTTGTTTTTACAAAGTTGAAGATTTTATTTAAAGTCAGATTTGTCTTGTTATCTTTATTGTTGTTGTTGATCTGAAGATGATCCGACCCGTGACTCAAAAAACGTGACCCGATCCGAACCGTGAGCTTTGTGATCCGTTGCACCCCTAAAATTAACATACCGTGATATAATACCGTTACCGTCTATTCCTCAAATCATACAGTGATATACGTTTTAGTCCATACCGTACAGCCCTAGCGCAGTGATTATTCTTCAAAACGAGAGCTGGTAAATTGTGAAAAATTTATTAAACTATCAGACAATGCGGTTATATGCGATAGGTCCTAGAGTATCTGTGGTATAAAGGCTGGGATGAATTATAAATATGTACTCTATGTTGAAAGTATAGACTGATTCAGCCTTTATACCACAGGTACTATAGGGCAGGGGTTTTCAAAGTGTGAGAGAGTGAGCCCCCCCTCAGAGAACCAATTTCAGCTGAGCCCCCCATCCCCCCAATAGTTTTTTCTAAATCCCTGTTTTGAAAGATCTTTTAATTATTTTACACATTTTAAACATCTGTGATCATATTTTACACATTTTAAACATCTTTGATCATATTTTTGAAACATTCTAAACATAATTTAAATTACATTTGAACATCTTAATCTGTAAACTGCCAGTTTAGCCTCCTTTTTAGCTCACCTCTACCTGATTGGGAGCAATGAGTTTGCGTCTTTGACTTTGCGTCTTTGACTTTGCGCCTTCGTCTTCGCGTGTTTTTCTGTACCTTTTTCTGGTTTAAAATTTTTCTCACGTGTGCTGATGAGCTCTGGCGCCCCCCAGGGCAGGCGCGCCTCAGTTTGAAAACCACTGCTATACGGTCTATACTAGCGTATAACAGCGTTTTCGGATAACAGTTGAATGCATTTTGCACAAATTTACCAGCTTTCGTTTTGAAGGCTGAACCGACAATTTAACTGGAACTACTTAGCAGGCAGTTGTTTTTTTGCGTTTAAGATGCTGTGATTTCTTGCCGACGATCCATGGCTGCCTTTGTGAATGTCAGCACTAGGCCTGTCGCGATAAGCAATAAATCAATAAATAGCGCGATAAATAAAAATGAGCGATATTTTTTTGCCGGCCACAATAATTTCCATTCGCACTCTTTTTTTAAAATCATTGCTTTATTGGCCTAATCTGAGAAGAAATCTATTCCATAAACAGAAATATTATAGGCCTTTATTACACGGGTCTTCTCAATGACGTTGAATGCTCCGTTCACTTGCATAGATAGTAGTCCGGTAACTTGTCACTCCAAGCGTCTTCGGTTGCTAAGCAACGTCAACGTCTATTTCTCTGCTGATGAACACTACGAATGCTGCTAACGAATAAATTGTAAAAAGACGTACCATGTGGAGTTATTTTTTCGTTTTGGCAAGTAGCTGTGTAATAAGCGGGATAATGTATAGAACGTCGACGGTCATTATTGAAACTAAGCCCCTTCAGGGCTAAGCAAGACACCTCCGCTGCGCGTCGGTGTCCTGTTCACCCTCTCGGGGCTTATTTTCCCAATAGTGACCGGCGTTCTATACATTATATGTATTTATGTATATTATATTTATTTAGCAGAATAGGCATAAGTAACAAATGTCGGCTCTAATCGGGCTCGGCCTCATAATTACAGGGCACAACGAGTAAACCCCCTTGAGCATTTTTTGTTAAAATAGGCCGAATCCATTTTATTTATTCTTTGTTTTAATTTATTCGGGATATTTGAAATGAATTCAGACGTCCAGTTCCAGTGTTCTTTAACAATAAAAGTTCATTGATCTTCGAAAGGGTGTACTTGCTTTATTATGCCATTATCATTATATTAGTTGAAAAATGGCAATATTATCGCTTATCGCAATAATTTCTGGGGCAATTAATCGGCCAGAAAAATTTGTTATCGTGACAGGCCTAGTCGGCACACATCGAATAATCGATTTTTCGTTCATACCTCCCACCGATTATTCAACCATGAAGAATTGGAGTTATTCACATCCCTAAAATTAATATTGAAGGGCTTGCAGTATAAGACACCAACGCATTAAACGTTGGTTGTGGTTGCACATCCGATCCAGAAAGGTTAATGGGTTGTGATCTGTATAGGCAGTCACCGGCTGTGCCGGACCACCAATGTATACATCAAAGTGTTGGAGCGCTAACACTAATGCAAGGGCTTATTTCTCAATGGTGGAGTAGGCGCATTGATGGCAGTTAAAACAGGATGTTTCAGGCCGTCGTTACCGTGCTACATCAGTACTGCACCAGCTCCTAGGTCACTTACATCTACTGCGGCTACGGCTCTGTTCGCTTATATTGACATTTACGTAGCCAGAGTCCTGGCTCCACAGGCAGCCCTGACTTATTGGTTCACAGCCCTGCGGAGCCCGCAGCCGGGCTGCAGAGTAGGGCTGAACGATTTCAGGGAAAGATCTAATTGCGATTTTTCTGGCAGATATTGAGATTTCGATTTTCTTCATGATTTTCTTCAAATCAAGCTTATGTGATATTAACAATATACAGTAATATTTACAAACATGACATCAAACCATTAAAACATTACATGCCATTACTGGAAATCGATTATCGAAAGCACATAACACAGTATTCATTATCTACCATTGATGATAAATAATCTGTTATTATAATATTAATTATTCAAACTAGGTATTTGTAAGGGCTTCAAAATAAGCTATGCAGACTATACTGAAGACAATAGACACACATCAGATTAAATCCGTATGAATGAATGAATTAAGAAAAACACAATCGCACACAAACACACACTCACACAATCACACACTTACCAATTGCAAGTTGCAGCCTGTGTCCAAAACATTGAAGTCTGGTCCACTGATTAAGTTCCATAGCTTTGATGAAGTATGCTGCATTGTCGGTTGTGATGCACGTCTGGTCCTCTTCTTTCTGACCCCAGCTTGACAGACACTCAATCCCAGCGCAATATTCTCTCCGGTGTGGTCAGTGGGAAAGTATGCCGTCTTCAGGCAGCGACTTTTCAACTCAAAGTTGTCATTTAGGAAATGCACAGTCAGGCTAAGATACGGCTCGTCGTTCTGCTTGACAACATATCAGTAGTTGCTTTAGTCATTGAGGTAAAAAAATAGGCCCAATGCTAGGCCCAGATTTTTTTTATTTAGTTTTACTAATCAAGAGTTGGCCTGATTTGACTAAGGCCTAAAAGAAAAAAAAGTTTGGTTGCTGTTGGTTGTCAGTTGAGGTCATGGGTAGGTAGGGAATTTATTGTATTTTTTCCAGCGGCAGCGAATGATAGGTAGGTTGTTTTCATTTAAAAGCGAGAAAATTTGTTCATCCTTGTATAGAATGAGAGGTGCTGTACCAAAACGTAATTATAGTTTGCATCAAAAAAATGCTTGTACTTGCAAACTGCTTTCAACTGAATGGTAAGAATAGATCTCCATGCAATTCGTAGTCCAAGTTTTAATACATTTTTTTATTAAAGCTCATAAAATAATTTGGGTCGCACATAAATTGACATGGTCGGTCGGAAACCGGAACCAAGCAAAAAAAAAATTAGGCCTAATTGGCTTTGCATCCTTTCCTTCTGCCCTTGTTGTCCAAGACATGCTGCCCACCAGCTTTCAAAGTAAAATGCTGCCACTGGTGGATTTGTATAAATTCAAATAAGTATTCCTCCCTGCTATTTTGTAGTTCACCGAAAACAACCTGTAACAACTTGAGTCTCACATACTTATGCCACCATACGCCACAAACAATGCAAGCAGGCCAATGGCAACTAAGCGCGCAGTCCTTCCTCCCTCACTTAAAAAAAACCACCAGCCGCCACTGGTGGCTACTACTGAAAAAATTCTACAGAACGATCTGTAATATACAACATCCGATCCGTTCAACAGGGTCGTTGATTACAACAGCGGCATCGCGCTCACAATTGCGTTTCAGCATGTTGATATGACACAAGCGAGATGTCTTCCTCCTGTCTGGTGTGGCTATGACATAATTAACTTCACCGACACGATATGAACCGGTGTAGTGCTGTTGAAGGGCGGAGCCGAGAATGGGGAGAAGCACCATCACTTTATCACCAGGTTTAAACTCACGAGCGACAGCTTTACGATCACAACGCTGTGTCATTCGTTTCTGGCTAACGCCATGTGATCTCGGCCAGCATCGATTCTCTGAGCACCTTCAACGAACCAAAGACAGTATGCCACAAAACAATTTCCGATGGGCTAAAAGCCAGCGACTCCTGTACTACTTCACGCACAGCAAACAAGGCAAAAGGGATGACTTCGTCCCAATCGCGCTTAAACTCAAAACAGAATGTGCGAAGCATTGATTTTAACGTTAGATGGAAACATTTGAGTGCGCCTCGTGTCTGCAGGTGATAACAGCTAGACGTGATGTGTTCAATACCCAGTTGTCGCAAGGCTTGTTTAAACACTTTGGACGTGAAGTTAGTGCCCTGATCAGTTTGCACGATTTTCGGGAGGCCAAAGGTAGAGAAAAAAGCCACAAGTACCTGAAAGGGGTAGTTCAGAATTCTGGACATAGGGCCTGATTCCCAAGTTAGCCTTGGTGTTATCATTGGAGACAGTTATCAACACATTTCATTCAGTCCTTCTGTTGCAGAGGTCGCTCGTGCTAGGCTAGCGCACGGTAACGGGCAATACTAGCTTGCTAATAAAACAGTCGTATCCACTCCACAGTACATCCGAGGTAAATTAATTATAACGCCAGACTATAGATGTAAATGTCTGTTGATAGAATAATGTTAGAAATAAAGCTAACCTTGCATCGCATGAATCATCGCATTTTGAGGGACTACTTTCTCAGCAGCAGCGGAATTTAACCTAGGTATCGGTCTACCGCTGACGTAGCCTACTATCAGGAATATAACACTGCTGCTGAGACACAGCAAGTCCCTCAAAATGCAATGCAAGGTTGGTTTTATTCCTAACATTTTTCTTTCAACAGACATTTACATCGACCGTCCGCCCTAGGTCCAAAATTCCGAACTACCCCTTTAATGACGGCAGAGGCGGTGATCGTTCGGAGTGCGCGGCCTCGGGAAAACGTGAACTTAGCGGTGAGCGAATACTCCTTGCCTGACGTGGCAACGGACCAAAGCAGTCGAGAATGACATGTTCAAACGGTTCAGTCATGACGGGTATCGGCTGAAACGGAGCGGGGGGAATACGCTGGTTCGGCTTGCCTGTGACTAGGCATAAATGACACGTCTTGCAATATTTCGCAACGTCACCTCTGAGACCTGGCCAAAAGAACTGACGCAAGATGCGTTCCAACGTTTTATTAATTCCTAAATGACCGGAGAAATGATTATCATGGGTCAAGCACAGGATATCATTTCGACAAGGGGTGACCTGCTTGAGCACCCGCCACTCATCTTTTGCAGAGGCCGTTAGGGGCCTCCATTTGCGCATCAAAACCCTGTCTCTAAAAAAATAACCCTGGGGCATAGACTCAATATCTTTCTCAGACACAGCGTCCGTAAATAGAGACGAGAGGGAGGGATCATTATTTGTTGAAGAATGAGTTGCTCGCGATTAAGCAACCTTTTTAGGAACGCAAGGAAGCACCGACAGTGGAGCAGACTTATTTGATTTCTCCTCGCTACCGACAGGCAAAGGACGAGCAATAAAGTATCATACAGATGAACAAGCTCATCATCGCATTCCTGGTCAGAGGTCTCGCTGACCTTTTGGGCCAGTGCTCGCGTAACAACATTGGCGTGAAAAACCTCCGGAAATTCACTCTCAAATCGTCAGAACAAACGGGTTCTGGAGAGTTCGTTAAGACAGGTCTTGGAAAAACAAATGCTAAATCTTTGACAGGGAGAGAAGGACGAATGCTCATCTTAAATTCACCGGTAATTAAACTGGAAACGAGTGAAACCTCATGGAGAGGTAACAAAACCCATTTCAAAACCTTGTACAAGTACATTCTACGGTATAAGACTGGTCATCGATAGGCAACACACCCTCCAACACGAAACTCTGAAGCCGCAGTGTCATGAAGCATTTTTATAGGCACGCGCAAATCAGGCGCACCCGGCAAAGTGACAAACGCATCCGTAATAAATGTTGCAAAAGCTTGACAAAATTTCTCGTCTTTCCGAGGCGTCGGGGGAAGTGAAGTAATACAATTAGCATTCTCATGGAACGAATTGCATGGAGAGCTATTCTTACCATTCAGTTGAAAGCAGTTTGCAAGTACATGCCCACGCCTTTTACAATGTCCATAGCAGTGTTCACGTTAGCCGGCTATAGCCGGACATTGTCCGATTGCACGCACGCATGGCCGGTATAAAAAAATGTAAACGGCCCACATGTCCGAGAAAAAAAAGAAAGAAGTTCGCATTTATGTATGAATTAATCAGTAGCATATGAAAACCAGTAGCGGTTCCTGGCCGAGCTCACCAGGGAGGCAAACACGAACGTGAAATTCATGAACGCGCGCAGTGCACCCGCACATGCATACACATGTCACTCAGTGGCCACGCTATTGAACGCTGATTGGCTGTCATCACGCGAAATTCGCGTCAAAGGTTAAATATTTCAACTCGAGCGAATTTTTCGCGGCACAAATCCTCGTGAACGCGCTCGCCTGTGCACGGCGAAAGTGTGGCGCGACAAATCAAAACTTCTCGCCGGTTTTCTCTCGCAAAAAATTCGGCCGATACGCGTCTCTACGTTCACTTTGTATGGGATCTTGTCGCCCCGTCGCGTTTGGTGCAAAATTGCAATTATAGAATTAATTATTTTTTACCAGTTTACCATTTTTGCCGAGAATGGCTGTTATGTTTTTTTGCCTAGGATAATTTAATAAATGGCATTTACTGAAGCAAATTAGTTTGTGTCGTTTGTCGTTTAAATGTGGACTTTGTGATTATTTAATTATTAGTAGATAACGTCCGGAAGATATCCCAAATGTCCGATATTCTGGAATAGTGTCAGACATTAGTCCGCCCAAGAAAAAGTCAGTAACGCTGATCTCTAAAACTAGTCACTCTTTTCTCATCGCTCCGAGTGCTGTCAGCTACGGTTTCCTGAGCCGGCCTAAAGGTTTTCTGAAAGGCAAAGTATGGAGGCTGAGCCGGACAAAAATTCATACCTGTATGAGCTTAAGCCTATTCATCCGACCTCAGGGCGGCGTCGGATGGTTTGGAATCCAAGGGTAAAAACTAATGGTGGGCAGTTATCTGCGTTAACGGCTGCGTTAACGCGAAACTTTTATTGGGCGATAAAAGAAATATCGCCGTTAATCTATTTTCAAAGTTGGGTTGGGAGCTGGGCATAGGCGCATTTTGTACTCACCACTTGTATTAAAAAAAAAAACTCGAGTTGAATTATTGTAACGTGAGGGTTCGATATGTGGTGGTTGATCACTCTTTAGGAGAATAAACAGCAGGGAGACGGTCGGATGACTTTCTCAAGCGGTACTTTACTTTACTTTTCAACTCACAACACTTCCTTGTTCGGACCCATCACGTGACTGAACTAACCAATCAGAAGCTAGAATTTAGACTGAGGTAAACGTGAGGGAATCAGAGGCAGATTCAACAGAATATCCTGACTGTGTTAAAGGCCCACTATGCAGGATCGGCCATTTCTTCGCTGTTTTCTTGGTTTGATACACGCACTTTTCTCTACACAGCGCCCCCTTCAGCTTCGTAGTAGATATTTTACAACACTGTCGTAACAATTCGTTGACGACCCTTCCCCATGCACTTCTACGCTAGCCATGTGCATTTGTTTTCAAAGAAACCGGCGAATGAATGGAGCCATGTCAGAAGTAGATGTTCATAAAGTGTAAACAAGGTTATACATTTTTAAAATGGTATATTTGTATTGCAATAAAAATAAATCCATCCTTTTTTATAGTTGACGGGGAGAATTTATATCCTAGATTATAATTGTTTTATCTTTGGTTGAACAGAACATTCAGTGTAAGAGTGTTGGCCAACATAATAATCTAAATAAACTACAGTGTTTCCCACACATTGACGAGACTATGGCGCCCCGCCATAGTCTAATTTCGGCCGCCATAGTCTCTGCGTGCATTATTGAATTATTATTATTATTATTATTTTTTTTTTTTTTTTTGCTCAGACGAAGTTCGTGTCGCTCTCATTGGGATTGCATGAGAGCAGAGGTGCTGCATCCCATTAGGCATACCAGGCAATTGCCTGGGGCCCCGCAATTGCTTGGGGCCCCGGGCCACTACAAGGGGGCCCCCTAGAGCCAAAAAAATAAAAATAAAAAATCGCTACATACCCCCCCCCCCCCCCCCCCCCCCATAGTCTCCAAAAATTTTGTGGGAAACACTGAACTAGAACCTGGATTCGGGTATTCAGCCTGTGTCTGGGGGACGAGACAGACGAACAGCAAAACACCCATGGAAACAAAGGTGTTTCCATGGTTGCAACCAAGCAAGCTAGAAACATACAGGGCTCACAACAAAATGGTCGAGCAAACACTTTTTTACAGAGACTATCAACATCAAGAATACCACGAAGACAAAGTTCACCCAAGGGTACTTTCAATTTCAAAAGCAACACGGCCAAGTCGGCGTCTGATTTGCAGTCTTCTATTTCCTTTCAGTTCACGCTATTCCTGAAAAGCTCGCCCAACGTTTACTTGTGTCTGGCCTCTCTGTCGGTCAGTCTCCCTTGTCTCTTCTTCTGTTCCTCCGACATTGGGTTTCTCTGTCTCTTTTTAGTCGGCTGATCTATGATGAATGTAACAATCCCTTACTTGTGTTTATATCGAGCCGGTTCCGTGTTTGGGGGTCTGTGCTGTAAAGCAATTCGTTACTTTTCGAGACCCGAGACTCCCGCGAGAGTTGTCGGCGGGTCGCCGGCAGAAACTTGCATGTTCCCTTTTTCCGCCAAGATGCGCTAGGGGGAGTTTTGTTCCACCGACAGTCGCCTCTTGGGTCCCTTATCAGTCAATTGATCCATGATGAATGCAACAATTGCCTCGCAACTGGCTGTTTATATCTAGCCGGTGCCATGTTTGGGGGTATGTCTGTGCCGTAAAGCATTTTCGAAACTACAATCTGACTACATTTTCGAGGCGCGATTGGATACTTCCGCTGCGTCACATCCGGATTGTGTCGGTCCGAACAGAGCAAGTTGTATATTCGCTTTTTCCTTGGAGAAGCGACTTGGGGCAATGAAACACCCGCCAAAATACCCAGAAATGGTGGTAGAACGATCAGAACGACTTTCAACCTGCATAATTACGGTTATTTGGGCTAAAATTGTTGCATAGTGGGCCTATAAATATGTAAACATGTAAATATGTAAGTAATAATTGTGTAACATAAATATGTAAATGATCAACTGTCTAAACATTTTAAATACATTTCTAGCAAATTACCTCCAATATAAATTATATTAATTTATTCTACAACTTTCAAATATTTAACTTCTAAACCTTACATTATTATGGATTATTACACTGCTCTTCTCAATGCTGTAGACTGCTCCGTTCACTTGCATGGGCACTTCACAACTTCCGGCGGTGGATTATATTTAATATTTCACCGTTGCCAAGTATAATTGACAGCTGTCAAGGTAAACTAAAGGATTTTTTGCCGTTTGCCATTTTAATCTAGATTAATTCCAAAATTATTCTAGATAAAAAAAAAAATCTATGCACACCACTAGTAAAAACAAATATAACATCTTTAGCAAAGTTGACAAGCAGATCACAAAATGTATAAGTGTGCCAGCTTCTGTGCTCAGATGAGAGAGAGTGAGCCTCCATCCCCTACTTGGCTTTGTTTTCTTTGTTTTTTTTCTGGTATTGTGGGCTCATGGTTTTAGTATAGGTGGGTTATGTATGTATACATGTGTTGTGTTGTGTGTATGTATGCTGGCTGCTGGAACACCTAAATTTCTCTCCTGAGATGAATAAAGTTTATCTTATCTTATGTCTGGGGGCTGCGCCAACAATCAAGGTGAGCCAATCCGCATCCTGCAGCCACAATGCTCCGCCTCCAGGAGGTGATTGATATGATTGAGTGCAGGAGTGAGAACAAAAAAACAAGACATCAGTGCAAAACAAACAAAAGCAGCACAAGCCCAAGCGCACCCAGCGCTACCACGTTACACTCGGTCTGACCTCAGTTGCCTCCTCTTCCTCCCTCTTCTCCCTCCGCTCCGTCGTCTTGTCCTCTCCCCTCCTCCCCCAGGTGTCCCCCATGGGGGGTGGTCTGAGGAGGCGTCCATGGTGTTCAGGAACCACGTGGAGAAGCGTGCGCTTGTGGCCCAGGTGGAGAGCGTGCACGAGGGGTCGGAGGTCAAGGCCGGCTTGGGTGAGGTCAGCGAGCGGAGGTTGACAGTGTTCCTGGTGGACACCAGCGAAGAAGACAATGATGTGTGGATCCACAACATTATGACTGACCTTTGCGAGCTCCCCGCCACCAGCACCATCTAGAGGCCTTAAGCCGAATTGCATCCCCCAATCCATCATGGCAGCGTGTATATTGTTGATTTACTCTTGGAACTCTTAGCTCACGCTTTTATTTTGAAGCTCTTGCCCCACGCACCAGAGTACTGCTGTACCTAGTTGAGAGAAATGTTATTTTAGTTGGCCGACTGGTGCGGTTTTATTTGGTACATGGGAGGGTTGTGCTGTGAGCAGTAGATTTAGCATGTGTAAAAGAAAATTGGACCTTATCTTACTGTTTATGGATCACTTGTTATTTCGGCACATCAACGTTTTGCCTTGTTTTATAATTTTTTGGATTTGTTTTGACATTTTTTGTGTTGCATGTTGGCTCTTGTGTTTTTTTCTTTATTTTCCTGTACATAAGTTACGTTTGAAAAGTGAGGAAATTGCTTTGTTACCGCTGTCCTCTTCATTTTGTTCATTAAAATAAGATGTACATGTTGTTCGAGAGTCTCTGGCCAGATGCTCCCTCACTGTGGTCTGGTCATCGTTAACCTAGGATATCTAACGTTGGATTTGTGAGACTATGGTGTTTATCAAGAGACGCGGCAGGCCACACGCGCTCCTGGTGAGACGCGCACATGATGACCTCACTTGAGTGACAGGGCAGCCGTGTGGGGGAGGGTTTGCGCACACAGACAGTTGACTTTGCCTTAGCGGGAGACGAGAGGCGCCCTAGGACATCACCCACACAGCAGCCGGGGACGGCGCAAAAGTTCCGGTGATACCGACCGAGCAACTCGCAGATCCAGATTTACCAACTCCGGCCTGGACTAAGCGCTTTAGCGTGGTTCTGTGGATATTGTTTTTAGTTTCTATCGCCGCAGCAGTCTTGCCGACGCAGCCGGCTCCAGAGGAAACCATATCTGGTCAAAGTATTCGTTGCCTTCATAAAGCGGGACGGCCGGCTATTAATAGCGCTGGAGGAGGTAGGCCCTGTACGCAAATACATTCACAATAAGTTTGCATGCAATACAACCGAACATAAAGTTTAATCTTCTCCCGGGAATGGGAAGTTAAAAGGAAAAAAATGAAGGTTTGTAGGAGCGGAGTGGTCGTGGGTGAACGGACCTGCACCATTTAAGCAAGGGGATTGGACTAATGGTGCTGCGTTATATGGCTGGGACTGATGACCCGGCTGCTGTGCCTCACAATGCAACTAAATAACATTTAATGAGTGCGACATGGCACATCGATGTGTAGTAGCCCTACTTCTGTAAGGATTTAGTTTGATTGGGACGTCCCATTACTCAATGTGACTAAACTCAAACTATTAGGCTTGTTTCATGGTCTGCTTTGAAACGTCCATCTTAAATCGACTTCATGCGCGTTTACGCACACTGCTGGCCTGTGAGTTGAAGATGTAGGCCACTGTCTCTATTGAAGTCAGACGGGACATTCGGGCAGAGCATAAAATCTGCAACCGAGACAAAGTCTGCGGTCTTCTGAAGCTTGACCAATCCGTATGTAAACTGTTGCATATTACTTATAAAGAAACCACACTGGCCTGGACCCGGTGACAATGAAAGGCCTGCAAATGTTGCCCTTTTACGCGGAAACTGGGCCAAACATAAACTCACAAACCCCCGGAACACTGCGGTCTCACTAGGTATACTGAACCAACGAGCTCGGTTTGTCTCGTCGGCTCCCCCCCCCCCCACCTGCTGTCTCAAAGGTTTAAGCCTGACCCACTCCCGTGTTCCCTGTTGACTTCTGCTTTCCCCTTCCCATCCCATTTCTCCATAATGGTTGTAAGATTGCAAGTTAACCTCGGATGATGAGCCTCTTTGCAGCTCACTATATGAGACTCTGTTGAGATCCCTCGGAGGTTTGTGTTTAGGAAGAGAAGTCATCTCCTACAGCCCCATTATTTACCTCGTTTCTAAATATTGTGCAACTGGAGTTTTTTTGTCTTCGGAGACTCATTTTATAGTTAATAAGGGAACTTTTTAACGTGAACTTTCTAACATTTGATTTATTAGATTCACCACCTACTACTTATTCAACATAAAATATCTCATTTTTTGCCTCGTTGAGTCACGGTCAAGCAATTACCTTGTATCTGCTCGTTGCATTTCTTGGAAAGCTACACATACCACCCTGACAGGTTATCTTGATGTTGTTGGGTGGGGGGGAGTGGTGCTAGGAGGGTAACACACACACACACGCGTCTCGCACGCACACAAAGTCAGGAATAGTGGATACACTCAAGATGTATGTAACAAAATAATGTTTGCGTGCGTCAAATACACACGTTGCTGATGATAGAGTGATACAAGTGTTACAGAGATCGACGAAGAGGCTGTGAGCATAAGAGAGAGAAAAAAATAGATGGAGAGGGGGAAGGAAAGGGCCATGGCTGTATTATGGACCAGACACACGGGGCTCCTGGCCCGGGGCCAGGGTGTCCAGGGCGAGGAACTGGGAGAGAAGCAATCGATAGCAGGTTGTTTTTGTCGAGAGCCAGGTAGTATTTCAGACGATGGGGGCCCCAGCGTATCTCTGGCCCTGGGCCCTGCGGCCTCTGGACCCGGCCATGGTTGGAAAAATGGGCTTCTGCTACCGGTCCATGAACTGCTGTTAACCAGTAAACATGGACATGATGTCTAGACAAAGAGAGGTGTACAGGTAGAGACAGCAGAGCCCTGTCCCCTGGTTCCTCGTTCCAATGGAAACCACTGAGACCGTGATGCTGGCCAGGGGGGGAGAGCAAGGAGACACTAGGCAGACTACCACCTGCTGGTTTCTGTTTTGGATCGAAAAGATGCAACAAATCTGTTTCCTGTAGTGCTGTGTGTGTGTGTGTGTGTGTGTGTGTGTGTGTGTGTGTGTGTGTGTGTGTGTGTGTGTGTGTGTGTGTGTGTGTGTGTGTGTGTGTGTGTGTGTGTGTGTGTGTGTGTGTGTGTGTGTGTGTGTCCTTGCGAGGTCTGGAGATGGTTTGTTTCCTAGCGGATCCTTAAAGTTCTGGGGTTCAAAGGTCACATGTTTATGTGGTCGCTCCATCTCCAAAAATTCATACTCTCTCTCCCGTTCTCTCTCTGTTGCTCTGTCTCGCTCTCTCTCTCCCTCGCTCTACCAGGCGGACTACAAATCATCTAGGATTTCTCTGCAGAGCCAAAATCAAGGTGACTGTCTGTCTTTCTGTCTGTACACGTGTCTGTCTATCTGTCTTGCTGTCTGCCTGTCTATCTAGACTAGAGAATATGTTTGTTTTGGTGTGTTTGATACATTTTGTGTGTGTGTGTGCATCAGGTGTGTGATCATGTCGGTGATGAGGAAGGAGATGGAGAAGTACCGGGACATCGATGAAGACGATCTGCTGCAGAAGCTGACAGAGGAAGAACTTCAGAGACTAGAGAATGAACTGGAGGAGCTAGACCCTGATGTATGACACACACACACACACACACACACACACACGTCATATCAAAACACCTTATTTCCACTTTACACACAAATTGTACGCACAGGGCTGGAATTGGTTGACTTTAATTAGTTCCTGGTTACTTCACAAATCTCCACCAGTGAGCATTGAGCAGGCGATGGTTGCTGATGCTAGTCCACTGTTGGTTCTTGGCCCATGAGGTTGCCATTGTTACTGAAGCAGAGGGTTTGGGGGGCGCGTCTTCAAGCGCTTGTCCTCGGTTGCATCCTGACGTCATCATGATGTCATAAGGACGCCACAGCGATGTCATGGATCGTGTAGAGCAGGGATCAGCAACCTTTTCAATAGACATTTTCTCGTTCATGAGTGTGATTTAAGCAACAATATATAAAAAATTAAGCTGAATTATGACACAGCGACCAAAAACATTTCCAGAAGACCTGGAATTGTACTATTTCCATATAGTCCAAAATCATGCATCAACATTTTAAATCTTTTTTTGGTTTTTATATTTGCAACAAGGGTTTACAAATTATAATTACATATGTCCCATCTTAAAACACCATTTTCAGAAACTCATTCAAAAACATATTTGCACTGTGAGAAATGTAAAAAACGAGAATATATGAGAATGCTGGAACCCTCCAAATCAATATCTTTAAGACATGTACAGCTTTGCAAAACCATGTGAAGGCGATGCATACAGGCCACTTGCAACAATATTTTAAATATTTTCTTCTCTATTACTCACAACATAGGTTTAAAAACGTTTAATTGATCTTGTTTCAGAACACTACTTTCTGTAACTAATTGAAACATATTTGCACTGGCAGGAAATGCCCAAAACAGAATAAAGTGCAAAAAAAAATCGGTAGCAATGATTGTGCTGTGAATTTTTTAAATAATAATAATAAAATTAAAATATATATTTTTTTTAAGTGTGCCCATGATTATGCTGCCCCGTGCCAGTGGTGGCACGCGTGGCGTTGCCGACCCCTGGTGTAGAGACAGGACTCTCTGGACTGGATGTATTGATATGTGTGTATGTGAGTGTTTGTGTATTTGTGTGGCTGTGTGTATTTAGGTGCAAGTGTGTGTATTCATGTGAGAGTGCCTTTGCGTGTGTGAGTCTGTGTCCAGTATTAAACAACACTCAGGGTCTTCCTGGCATGGCTGCCCTCTCTGTTCCTGGAACGTTTTACAGGCTGCCGTCACACCCCCGCACAGCCCCTCCCCTCGTCCTCAGAGAGAACATGAGGCCCTTGGTGACCGATCAGAACATTGTAACAATAACATTCTTACAATTATAGCATTCTAACAATAATAACATTCTAGCAATTGTTACATTCTAACAATAACAGTAACAATTCTAACATTCTAACAATTCTAACATTAAACAAATTCGAACATAACAATTTAGCATTCTCGCAATTATTGAATTCTAACAGTATAACAATAATAACCTTTTGTCCTGGCAATTTCTGTATGAGACATTGTGTCAAGGAGATATAAAAATATGAATGTAGAATTTGAACCAATTTGATATATGCATACACCAGTCTCCTCTCTAGCAGAGTTAGCCCAGGATGCAGTTTCACAGAGCCTTTTAACAGTTTAATCTCCCCTCAATGCAATTGTCCTTACATCAAAAGAGGGAGGTGTTAACCTAAAGGCCAGAGGCTCCTTCGTCGCTGCCAATAAGCGCAAACCCCATTTGTTTGTGGTCAGCAGTTAGGACAGGCAGTAAAGACTGGCAGTTATAACTGCTTTGTATTGACCAGCAGTTACTGAGCCTACCCCACCTTTGTTTGGTTTATTCCAGGCCATATGGGAAAACATTCGGTGGGGCTAGATTATACAACATAACAGTCTTAAATAAAATTAGAAATATGATAAAAACCTACAACATATATTTTCCACACACATATAAACCAATAATAACATACTTTCCAATCAGAATGTTTAACAATTATATATAATTACTAACAATTATAAGATTCTAACCAATCAGAAAATATTAAAAAGTATAACATTGCAGGAAGCATAACTTTGTAACAATTATAACAGTATAACAATTACACAATTCTTACAATTAAGACTTTCTTACAAATAATAATACTCTAATAAATAATAAAACAATCACAAGTTAAAGACATTCTGACCACTCAATCAAGGAATGGATGAAATGAGCAATCTTATACAATGTGGGGACGGGTACATATTGCTGGTATTCCTCCCTGCTGCTGGAGGTCAGCTGGGTGCTGTCAGAGGTTCTGGTCCAGTCTGGTCTCTGGGCGAAGAGATAAGATTAGCCCCTAAAAGTAG
Organism: Gadus morhua; assembly: GCF_902167405.1. NCBI lineage: Eukaryota > Metazoa > Chordata > Actinopteri > Gadiformes > Gadidae > Gadus > Gadus morhua. The sequence goes on along the minus strand of NC_044050.1, from coordinate 8,386,787 downwards.
CACTATCTCCTGGTCTCCGAGTTAAGAATAGTTTTCTTTGTTCGTTAAGTGAGGGGAAAAGTTGTGGGGATTTTTCCTTTGTTCTTGCTGAGACGGTCTGGACAGGAGAAGAAGCCGATATCCACGAATACAAGAACATAGTTACGTAGGAACCCTCCTAACGGAGCTAGTGTTTGACGATCTGGCGATGACTGATTGAGCAGCTGGAGTATATAAACAGGAAGGGTTGATTAACATGATCCTCAGGTGTGTCTGCTTGAGGTGGAGAAGGAGGAGTCCGGAGAGGCTGGCGTCCGCTAGCTCCGCCCATAGTATGAAAACACAGAGAGACAAAACACACAGTGATCCCAGCTCCCGCTAGGATCCACGGCAGAAGCCGTAACAAAGGGCCAAGGTGTGTGGATTAACTTATTCCTTCGAGGGGACCCGTAGTTCTGCTTCATATGGGTGTTTCCAGGCTCCAACATTAATTCAGTTTCTGCGAAAGAATCTTGGATAAGTTCGGTCTAAGATTTGTGTTCTGCATCGGACCGATACATAAATATGATGTTATTGGTCCAGCTATTCTGAGATTTATATTCCATTGAAACAGAGAGGATTTTGCGGGTTGCATGGTTTTAAAAACAGGCATTTGAAGAATTGTCTCTTATATTACAGTGTGCTAGTGTGGTGGATCCCAATTAAGATAAGTTTAGTTTGTATGGCTCTTTGCTATGTTCAGGAAGTTAAGGGTTAAACGGTCAGCACACTTCAAAACAAGTGGATCCTAATTCGGCCGAGACCAAAGAAGTCCAGATAAACTTGTTCTATACGCAATGTGTTTCATGTCATGTGGTTCATACGACCTCGCTACACTCCTCTACGCAAGACCGTTTAATATGACTGCTTTGAAGGTTACCTCGTTCTTGAGGTTAAGGGTCTGGTTCCTGGGGGTTGGGGGGGGGGGGGGGGGGGGAGGGAGGGGGGGGGGGGGGGGGGGGCAGGGAGGCTCTGGGTACCGTCTTAGCAGACAGGATCTGTTAAATACAACGGCATCACGTTCCTCTAGCTGACTGTTGTACACACACACACACACACACACACACACACACAGGCACGCGCGCACATGCACACGCACACTCACAAGCATGCACACACACACACACACACACCCGCACACACATTCTCTCTCTCACACCCTCCCACACAAACTCACACTCATGCTCTCACACTCTCACATATGTATGCTCCCACATAAACTGTCTCTTTAACACCTCAAACACGCACAATTGATCTTTCTGATACACACACACTGGCACACACACATGCACGCGCACACACACACACACACACACACACACACACACACACACACACACACACACACACACACACACACACACGAGCATACACACCCGTTTGGTCCTGTAGTCCTGCCTTCTGTCCTAACAGAGTAATGAATGTTTTTGTATGAAGTGACCAATGAGAATCCTCCCTGGTCAGAATGCCTTGCTGCCGGCCGGAATGCGGCAGAAGGACCAGACCAAGAAGGCCCCGACCGGGACCTTCCAGAGGGACGACCTGCTGGCACACCTGGAGAAGAGCGCCAACGAGCACCCGGACAAGGAGGACCTGGTGCCCTTCACCGGGGAGAAGAGAGGTAGAGAGAGGGAGTCCATAGAGAGAGAGAGGTGGAGAGACTATATACTACAGAGAGTGAGAGAGAGGTAGAGAGACCTAGAGACTCCATAGAGAGAGAGAGGTAGAGTGACACAGAGACTCGATAGAGTGAGAGAGGGGGAGAGACTATATACTACAGAGAGTGAGCGAGAGGTAGAGAGACCTAGAGACTCCATAGAGTGAGAGAGGGGGAGAGACACAGGGACTCCATAGAGAGGGAGAGAGGTAGAGAGACATAGAGACTCCATAGAAAGACAGAGGTAGAGAGACTATATACTACAGAGAGTGAGAGAGAGGTAGAGAGACCTAGAGACTCCATAGAGAGAGAGAGGTAGAGACTACTACAGAGAGTGAGCGAGAGGTAGAGAGACCTAGAGACTCCATAGAGTGAGAGAGGTAGAGAGACATAGGGAGTCCATAGAGTGAGAGAGAGTTAGAGGGACCTAGAGTCTCCATAGAGTGAGAGAGATAGAGAGACTATATACTACAGAGAGTGAGAGAAAGGTAGGGACACAATAGACTCCATAGAGTGAGAGAGGAAGAGAGACCTAGAGACTCCATAGAGAGAGAGAGGTAGAGTGACTATATACTACAGAGAGGTAAGGAGACATAGGGAGATTATATACAGAGAGATAGAAGATCCGTAAAGAGAGAAAAATAATTTATATATTTATATGCGTGTGTGTGTTGAGATGCGCGTGTGTGTGTGTGTGTGTGTGTGTGTGTGTGTGTGTGTGTGTGTGTGTGTGTGTGTGTGTGTGTGTGTGTGTGTGTGTGTGTGTGTGTGTGTAGGTAAGGCGTTTATTCCTAAGAAGCGGTCCGACCCCATCCTGGAGAACGTGACCCTTGAACCCGAGCTGGAGGAAGCTCTGGCTAACGCTAGCGACGCCGAGCTCTGTGATATAGCAGGTACTACAAGTACTGCTACATGTACTACTACAAGTACTACTACAAGTACAACAAGTACTACTACAAGTACTAATACAAGTCTACATATACTACTACAAATACTACATATACTACTACAAATACTACATATACTTCTACAAATACTACATGTACTACTACATATGCTACTTACTATAAACTATATAATACTACAAACAGGTAGCAGGTACTATAAGTACTATATACTACATCATGTACTACTACATATGCTACTCACTATACTATACAATACTACATGCACATAGCAGCTACTACATACTTCTTCCCAGCTTCATAAGTATTTCATCATATTTATTTATTGAGCTGACGCTTTTACCCAAAGTGTCTTACAAGAAGGGCAGTCAACCATGAAGAAACAAGAGTACATACATTAATGAAGTGCTGCGTTATAGAAACAAGAGATGGACATATTTTATAGAATTTGTATTTTTTGTAAATCATTTATTCCTTAATAATAATATTAACATATTCGCT
>NC_044050.1:8356206-8378706 GCF_902167405.1 Gadus morhua | reverse complement strand
TCACTTTGGCTCAGAGCTGCTAAGTTGGCTAACGTTGGCTTCTGATGGAGATCTACCGCCCCCCTCGGAGGGCCGATCAGCTGTTGGCTTGTCCTCAGTCAGCCGGCGAGCGGCGCCCAGTACGAAGGGTAGCTGCGTACCGGGCGCCGGCTATCTGTCGCCAAGGTAGTTAGGGAGCCCGCCGACGCAGGCTAGCGGTATCTGGTGTCTGCAGGCGCTGGCGGACATGCTAAAGGTCAACACCACCCTGAAGAGCCTCAACGTGGAGTCCAACTTCATCACCGGCGCCGGAGTCCTGGCCCTCATAGAGGCTCTGCAGTCCAACACCACCCTGCTGGAGCTGAAGATAGACAACCAGGTACACACACACACACACACACACACACACACACACACAAGCAAGCACGTACACACAGGCATGCGTGCAAACACATACACACAGGCAATTACACGCACACGCACGCACGCAAGCATGCACACACACACACACACACACACACACACACACACACACACACACACACACACACACACACACACCCACAAACATTCACAAACATTCCCCAAATTAAAAAAAAATAACGTAGAGTAATTAACAATTCTATTAACTTTATGTTTTTATCTAATATTATGTTATAGATATAGAACACACGTCAAACACACAAACGCAGATATACCCCCCCAACACATTCCCATTGCTGCCTCGGCTTTTCTCTCCTTAGGACTCACCCACCCACACACACTCACATGCAAGCTCACTCAGTCAACACTAATTACCTATTTTACCCCTTTCATCTCTCCTCCTCTCCTCTTCCCCCACTCTCCCCCCTCTCCTCTGCCCCCCTCTCCTCTCCTCTCCTCTCCTCCCCTCTCCCCCTTCTCCTCTCCTCTCCTCTCCCCTCCTCACCTCCTCTCTCTCCTCTCCTACCCTCATCTCTGCCCTCTCCTCTCCTCTCTCTCCTCTCCTCTCCTCTCCCCTCCTCTCTCTCCTCTCCTACCCTCGTCTCTGCCCTCTCCTCTCCTCTCTCTCCTCTCCTCCCTTCTCCCCCTTCTCCTCTCCTCTCCCCTCCTCACCTCCTCTCCTTCCTCTCCTACCCTCGTCTCTGCCCTCTCCTCTCTCTCCTCTCCTCCCCTCTCCTCCCTTCCCATCCCCTCCTCTCTTCCCCCCTCCTTTGTGCGTTGTCGTCTTAACGTGTATTAATGGGCCGACATCCTGTCCCTCCTGCAGAGCCAGCCGCTGGGTAACAAGGTGGAGATGGACATCGCCAGCATGCTGGAGAAGAACCGCACCCTGCTGAGGTTCGGCTATCACTTCACCCAGCAAGGGCCCCGGCTCAGGGGCTCCAACGCCATGATGACAAACAACGACCTGGGTACAAACACACACACACACACACACACACACACACACACACACACACACACACACACACACACACACACACACACACACACACACACACACACACACACACACACACACACACACGTACATTAATACTCACGCATACACACATACACACACACATGCACACATTAATACACACACACAACCACATTCATACACACGCATGCACACCTACACACACGTTAATTCCCACGCACACACATGCAGAAACACACGCACACGCACATTAATACAAACACACAAACACAAACATGCACACGCAGATGCACATATGCACATGGGCATTAATATACACAGACACATTAATGTACGCACATGCATGCACATACACACACACACACACATTAATACATACACATACGTACGAACACACATGCACAAGCACATTCATCTATACACATGCACACATGACTCCGACCAGCATTTAGGTGGCCCATGATATGTCAATTAAACATCACTTTGGTCAGTTCAAGGTGCGCTGAATACAACGCGCTGACCACACCTGTAACATCTGGATGTCATCAGTCAGGAACACCTCCTGGTCAGCCCCGGCCAATCAAACTGCCCTCCTGGATTATGACAGACGTTCTGAGTTTGTGTGTGTGTGTCCGTGTGACGTGTGTATGTGTGTGTGTGTGTGTGTGTGTCTGTGCGTCCTAACGTGTGCTCCGTGGTGGTGCTAGCCCGGGTGGTCCGGTGTGACCCTGGCACTGACGGCTCCTTCACCCTCACCCTCTCCGTACCGGAGCTGGAGCGCGCCCTGGGGAAGAAGTTCAAGACCCGTACCAAGTAATGACCTCTGACCTCTGGGCTGCCACGCTGCGACCTCTGCTGCTGTCCTGCTCCCTCCTGCCCGAGGAAACTAGTCCTCCTCCTCCTCCTCTTCTTCAGAATGTCTCTTGTGCTGATCATAAAATGGATGCACCCTCGTCTTCCACATCTTCTCTTCTCTTTTCCTTGCTCCAGAAGATAGCTGCTTTCCATGATGTCACCTTCTTCTTCTTCTCTCCTCCCCTCACCTCTCTCCTCTCCTCTGCTCTCCTCTCTAGAGGTCTAAACTCCTGAAGGAGATGATCTCAGCTCTTGACTGTGACAGCCACTTGTAGAGAAGTGCTTGGTCTCCTCTGTGTCTCTGCCCAGCCTGCCTGCTTGAACACTCGTTAAAACAACAACCACTTACTCTTTCATGAGAACCGATGGGATGTGTTCTACTCTAGAGCAGGGTCTCATAGCACTGGGTGCAGACCCAAAATGGGTCCCAATTCATTGTCTTTCTGGTCCTCAGAGGGTTTCAGAAGCCCTTGTCAAGAGCGCGAAGCGTCCCCACCTTGTGAAGAAGTCTCAATTGGAAGACTTTATAATCTCTAAGCCTCCAACACTCGGCTTGAACTGTAGTCATAACAGTATGTGTTACCTATTTCTAATCTCACCTACCCCCTTCTCTCTTCTGTGTCTTATGTTTTTTCTCTCTCTCTCTCTCTCTCTCTCTCTCTCTCTCTCTCTCTCTCTCTCTCTCTCTCTCTCTCTCTCTCTCTCTCCCCCTTTCTATCTTTGTTCACAGTAAGAAAGAGAAGGCTTGAAGGAGGACCCATCTTCCCAAAGTGTCGGACGAACGTGTAAAAACCAGGGTCCCCCCGTTCAGACGCCATCATGTCTTCTTCATCCCCGTCCATCCACTCCACCTTATTGAACTCTCCCTCACTCCTCTCTTCTCCCCGCCTCTATGTACTTCTGTCATCGAACCCTCCTGTCCACCACCCCTCATCTCAACCTCCTCTCCTCTCTTTCACCTTCCGTCGTCCTCCACTGTTACCTCCACTCCTCTCTCATATCCTCTCCTCCACCTCCTCTCCTCCTCCATCCTCTTGTCCTCTACCTCCTCTCCTCCTCCTCCTCTCCCCCTCCACCCCTCCACCTCCTCTCCTCCTCCTCCTCTTGTCCTCTACCTCCTCTCCTCCTCCTCCTCTTGTCCTCCACCTCCTCTCCTCCACCTCCTCTCCTCCTCCTCCCCTCCCTTCCCTCCGTCGCTCGGCCCTAGCCGCTAGCTGCCTAGCTTGTAAAGTAGATGCTAACAGAGACCAGTGCCCTGACTGGTGTTTTCAAAGAGCCATAGCAAGGTGTTTCTGAGCTTCAGGATGGGGGAGCCGGCTTCTCGTGGCTGGCAGAGGGCAACAGAACCCTTGGCTGTAGCTCTCGTTTCTAACTAACCAATACGGTGATAGCACGATGATAGAGCTACTTTTTTCAGGTGTCTTTTTTCAGAAGACCTTTTGGAAGCTAGGGGGTTAGCCTAGTGAACCGTAGCTTGAACCTTGTTTCTACAGTTTCAGATTTATTTAAATAGTTGTATTCTGCTGTAAAGAATGATTAAAAAGCTTTTGTTGCTATCCTGCCCTCATGGTGGCAAACACCCCAACACCGTTAGCAATAGCCTCCCAGCTAATGCCCCATATATACATACTCTGTTTTATACATTTAATTTAATGTACATTTGTTCAGACAGAATACATGGATTTAAGGTACTGTAGGGAAGATTTAAGAGTGATAATTTGAGAATAGTATTAGAATATTTAAATTTTTAGACCACACCTGGTTAATTTCTGACCAATCAGGGCATCTCTCCCTAATTTGGGTAATGTATTCACCCGGTCAAAGACAGGTGGTGATTGTAAGCATTCTCAATGCTTGAGAAACATAGGGAGGGAGGGTGCAGAGAGGGCGGGACGTTTTTTATGTTTATTTTTTCAAAATCATGCTCTTTATGCTGTGTTGTGCTCTCTCTTTACACCTCAACAACCTTACCTACAGCATATTGAAGGGCCTTATCAACAGAGTGGAGGTCCCCTAGTTTTTGGGGCCCCCGGTGAGAACTCCTGGTGATCGTTGAGAGCCCACTCAGGCAGCGTAATCCTGTCTCATGATGTCACTTCCTCCTCTAATTAGCTTTTAATTTAACAACCCTATGATAGCTGGCCAGGAGCCGCTTGCTGAGTGAGCCCGGATCAATTAACCACAAGCCCTAACGAGCTGCGGGTGTTTGGACCTTGAGGGCTCCTGTACTCCGCTGCTGTGCTGAACTTTAACCTCCCAGATATAAAGAGAAGATATTTATTTGTGGTGGACCTGGGGGGAGGGGTGTGGAGTTATAAACCCATTTGATTTTACCTCGGGGCCCTTTGCTTGTGTCTGGATTCCACTGAGAGATGCGTGTAAAGTGGAGAGGTAATCTTGAGGAAATGACAGTGTGTTCTCCTCTTATATGCACGTTCACGCGAGGTTTTGAAAACAGACTTTTGTTTAACAAGCACCAGCCAGGTCTCTCCGGTAGAGATGGTTAACGTCACAGAGACCAACCTGGGTAAATAAGGTTGGATCACTCAGCCTGGAGCTGTCTGTCAACTGCAGCAGGCATGGACGCGTGGAGAGAGAGACTAAATAGTGTAGTACTCCACTAAGTATAACCTTAATTAGATCACCATTACGGCAGGGACAACTCCAGGTGCATTGTGGGTAACCGGGAGATCTGGTGACAGAATGGGTTTATTTCTCAGCTGCTCCCCCGTTGGTCTCTGATGTGTTTGGACTGTTGGTGTTTTTTAGTAGTTATTTACTGGAGATGGAGGCCATAAGGTAATGTCCAGGGTACTAGGTTTGTTGAAAGTAGCTGTTATTCATTTAACTATGGAACTTTTGTTGAGACTTTTTATTGTGACACTGACAGATACCGGTTTCCTTTGTAACTGAGAATGCAGATCTGTTTTCACTGTGATGATGTGTGCAAACAACAACCATGTACACATACCGTACACAGCTTCAAAATAAATGTCCATCGTGTATGTACAACCACAGTCTCCGAGCCCTTCAGTGAACTGCACAGCCTCGATCACAGGAAGTCACATTGAATAATCAAAGGAAGTAGTATTGTGCTTGGAGATGAAGGGAAATACATTACCTGATTACTGAACCCATTAGTGGCTTTTGATGAGGGTGAAGGGACTGCAACGTTAGTTATAAGCAAAATAAAGAGTTAAAGCTGAAGTCAGCTAACTGATTTTACGTTGTTCTTAAAGAATATTCCTAATTTATCTAAATTATAATATTATAAAATGTAACATGAAAACATGTGAAGTTACATAAAACCTATGTTTCATTTTGATTTGCTATTCATTAAATGCACAAGTAGAATACATTTTTATCTCCAACACTGCTCTGCAGTATACGGTTAGAACTGCCAGATGAGCAAATGTTTGCCCTCATAATATGACTGGCAAATAAACAATGGAAACCAGGCAAGGTATCCTATACAAAATTTTCATTCTCTAAATTGATCAAATATTCAACGTTAAAAAAATTCTACTTAAATATTTTCACCGTCCCCAAATTCAACAACAAATTCAAGCAAGTCAAGCAAGGAGAGCGGGAATAAGAGCGTCACTCACTGGTTCTTTCTTTCTTGATACAAACGTTAATTCTAAACAGAATTTGACACAGTAGCCTATAATAGGAAATGCTCAAAGGTAAATCAACGTCATTAAAACACTGGATTGCTCTTCCTTGGGTCCCCGGATGTTAACACTGAATTTTCATGCATTGAATTTTGCAGCTGAATTTGGCATGTTGAATTTGGCGACGTTGAAAATATTTAAGTTGAATGTTTTAACGTTAAATATTTTATTTTGAATTTTTTAATATTGAAAAATAAAGGTGAAAATGATTTGTTGAAAAATTTAAAGAATTAAATTCAGAGGCCAAAAAAATCCAGATACGTTATTTCAATGCATAAATATTCAGTGGAACAATGTCTTTTTATTTTTAGAATTCCATGGCACAGATTTCAGACTTTCATACGTAACGTTATTTCTGTTTAAGCCAGTAGGTGTCGCCAGACCATATATCTCACAGTCTGGTTCTCAGCAGACCATTGAGAACTGGCGTAGTTTACAGACGGATCCTGACAGTTTTAGGATTCAAACCAGTTTCTTCATGACCCAACATTCTGTAGTATTGTACTAAGTTTCTGGCTGATAGAAACGGCAAATAATGCTAACATACCTAATATCAGCCTGAAAAAACTATTAGATCGGCGTCTGTCGACGTTATGTCGGATGGTCTTCTCTATCTCTAAATAGCTCTTAGTCTCAGTTTCTAATGTCAACTAATTGCAGCAACTTATGACATGTTACATTAGTGTTGCTATCTAATGAATCCGTGGGGCTGTTTATCGTCAGAGGATATAACGGAGGGAGGGGAGGCGAGGCACAAAGCTGGTTATTGTCAGAGTTTAGACTTGGCTGGATTCACATAGGCCTAGCAGTTCTTGCATATAATATTGCTTTAACCAGATTTAAAGAGCGGCCTCCAAAATGTTTGCGTCTACAGGGAGGACTGCAGATAAACCTTCAGCAACAGCAGCACAGAGTCAGGGTGTGCCTCTGTCCGGCCCCCGGCAGGCATAACATTTTGTGGGTGATGCTACGGTGGCGAGACAAGGTCATGCCGGCATTTCTCATCGCTAGCGCTGGTCGTTTGTCAGCGCGGTTAAACATTTAGCACCGGCCCCCGGAGGTAAATAACCCGTTGAAACTTGGCCAATGGCCCTAAGTACCCGTTGCTGGGTGAGAACATCTCTAAACGTTGCACATTTCTCAGGCACTTGTTCCAGACAGTCAGCGGGGCTCTGCCTGGCTGTAGATGGCTCACCGAGCAGTGTGTCCTGACTCCTGACCGAACGGAATGACACAGGTACAGTATATAACGAGGGCCCATTACGGTTATGAGAGAATAAATTCATAACCATGCTTCCATAAATGTGGAATAAAACCCTTTTATGCAGCATTGCATGGATCCATAGCAGAGGTCACATGACGTCAAATATAAGAGAAAGAGCGACCACCAATACAAGGAGTACGGCCGTGGAGCCTAAGAGAGCCGAACATGCACATACATGTCAACATACAATTATTTCATGTGATTCTCAGACATGGAAAATGCCTGTAATAATGCCTGTTATGATGCACAAGTGAATCATGCGTTGGCTATTTAAACAGCCTTGAATTGTTATCTTTTAAAGAAAGAAAGGAAGGAATAATGACAAATTCATTGTTTGGCTTTAATGTAAAAAAAAAAGACAGCTTTACAGTTGAATATACCTCATGTCCGATGTGGGGGGGGGGGGGGGGGGGGGGGGGGGGGGGGGGGGGGGGGGGGGGGGGGGGACGACACGTGTGACATGCAGAGTGAGGGTACAATAAAGATGAGGGATAATAATTCCAACCTATGAGGGTCTTCTGTGATACAACATAAAAAATAAACTTGCAATATACCTAGCAGTAACTGTATAATGTCCAGCATGATACGTACAGATTACAGACACATTTCTTAGATATATTTACATGCTTTTTACAGTCAATAAATTATTTAAATTGGAATGTCTCTCTCTCTCTCTCTCTCTCTCTCTCCTCTTCTCTCTCTCTCTCTCTCTCTCTCTCTCTCTCTCTCCTCTCTCTCTCTCTCCTCTCTCTCTCTCTCTCTCTCTCTCTCTCTCTCTCTCTCTCTCACTGAAAATAAAGTAACTCTGAACACAGATGCAAACAGCAGGGGGGCTTGCCTACTTTCCATTGCTGAGTCACAGGTTCCTGGGGCAGTTTTTGGCATCCAGCTGTGTGCCTCTGTCTGTGCATGGGTGCATTAGTGCATGCGTGTTTGTATTTGCCTAGTGTGGGCAAGTGTTTATATATGATTGTGTAAATAAATTTCATGATTTTTGTGTATACTTTCAATGGCACACATACAAAACACACACACACACACACACACACACACACACACACACACACACACACACACACACACACACACACACAACACACACACACACACACACACACACAGCTTCTTCCATCTAACTCTAACAGAGGGCTTGATTTTCACCCTTGAATTTGTTTGCACTCCACATACATTTCCCCTCACATAGAACAGGTCTCTGATCTCCACATCAAACACTGAAGCTTTGCACTCAGACCCCTGCTCCATTATTCCAACCATTACGGCTTGGCTGCATAGAGCAACTATACGCCAGATAACTTTGTGCAAGTGAAAGTTAGAGTACACGTGTTATCTGTGTGTGCGTGCGTGCGTGAGTGTGTGTGTGTGGGTGGGTGGTTGTGCTCGTGAACAGTAATGAGATTGGGAAGCGTGAGGGAAAAGCAGTGGGGAATTGAAGATGTCGAGAGAAAACGAGGGAAGATTCTCATTTGAGATAAAAATACCCTGCCTGCAGTCCCTGGACACTGAACACATGGCCCCAGTGCACGCACACTCGCACATGCACATTAACACACTCTCCCTCTCTCACACGCACACAGACACACGCACGCACGCAGACACACACACACACACACACAAACACACGATAGCATAGAAAAGTCAAACCGATCGTTGACCTTTGACCTACCTGGAAGGGGTTGAGTGTGGGGGGGGGGGGGGGGGGGTTGGAATGGGTTTTCCAATGGTTGTATTGTGTCACCCAGGAGGACACAGCCTGGCTGGGTGATTCTAATGAAAAACACTAAATAAGGTTGAATGAAGCTGCTGCTGCAGCCTGTACTGTAGATTAATCAAAAACAATCCAACTATATAAAGATAAGATCATGGAAGTACTTCTGAACGGCGAAGACAACTTACAGGAGCCCACACTGCGTCACGGCAAATCTGTTTGCACACTTGTGCTGATTATGTCAAACCCAGTTTCCTCATCAGAGAACAGGAGAGGAGGCGAGGAAGAAAGGGTAGAGAGCGAGAGAAGGAGAGAGACAGAGAGACGAACAGCGAGCGAACGGTGGCAATATGAAAAAAGAACAATGTGGAAATAGCATCAAAACAGGATCCCTGAAATTGCTGAGGAAAGCTACGAGACCTGACATGATGAGATATCTCAGCGGCACTGTCGTTTTCTCCCTCTCTCTCCCCGTCTGTCTCGCTCTCTCACTTCCCTGTCAGGTAAAATTATGCATCCCCCTGGATGTCTGTGTGTGTGAGTGTTTGGCAGTTTGTGTATTTGTTTAAATTGAAGTGTGCATGCTCACCTTGTATGCGAATAAAAAGGAAAAGGTCAGAATCCGTGAGACAGCAGTTATTTTGTTCACATACACGGAAGACAGCTTTCACCTCCTTTCGTACACACAGCCATAAAACTCATCAACCTCCAGTGATATTAACGCTATCCCCTAGGTATTAAATCTGAATAAAACGTTTAAGTTGATCTCTCTCTCTCTCTCTCTCTCTCTCTCTCTCTCTCTCTCTCTCTCTCGCTGTCATTTTCTGCATCTTCTTTCCGATGTCCCCTCAGGCAATGGCATCCTTCCACTGCTTCGTCATCCCATCAGCAAGACATACCGTATCCATGGAGATCATGTCACCAGTGACAAGAGGGGTTACTGAGGTCTTCCCCCCCCCCCCCCCCCCCCCCCCCCTCCCCAATGCCCTGCAGACATGACGTTATACTTCATGTCAGTATTGGTGTCCTCATTACAGCTTGACGGCCACCACGCACGCACCGGCCCGGCCCAGACACAGAGGCGCCACCTAGAGGACAAACACAGGTTGACAGGGTGTGTTTTCTGGGTTTCTACCTGCCTGCAGAAATCCTTAAAGATCATCTCTGTTCAATAAGATCCGCCGACACCGAAACATTGACAGACATGACCGATGTTTTGGTGTTATCGTCTAATATTCTGTTAAATTAACATTACTTGCCTATTCGGTCACCCAGAAACGTTTAACAATAATACAGTGTTGCAACATAAATGAGGCTAGGCTCTTTCGAAAACTGTAGTATGAATACTAAAACTGTGCCATCTCTCTGAGAGTTGGCTACTGTTAGTTTAAGGCTGTCCTACATTTGCATATGTCCGTGTGACGACACAAGGACGGTCACTGACACCCCCAGCGTGTTAGGCAGCATAAAACTGCATTACTGCATGGTGCATATTAATTCATAATACATATATGCAATCTTTCTTTTACTTATTTTGTATCCAAATTCAACTTCAAAGGAACATGGACAGCTTTCCAACAAATTGTAACATTGCTTTAAAAAGTAAGCAAACTGTGACAGAAGGTTGTCTATCAAATTCTGCTTGATGAAATCATGTCCTCTATATACAGTAGTTGGAACCCTCAAAAGCTAGATGATTAATCTCTAGCTTTTGAGGGTAAAGGCCCTTCCTCAAATACAATATACTTCATGTCCGATTAAAATAAGTATTTCATCCCTCCCTAAAATTAGAAATACATCTCCCTACCGCTAAAGGAGCAAGATACATTCTACGCACCGTTTCACTTTACCATGTCCATAAACAAGATGATAAAACAATGCTTGTCACCTTGATATACTCCTCGGTAATAGCTGGAGGCAATTCCAAACACTTATTTTGGAACCGCATCGCTTATTCTAATTAGAAATATACTATATGTTCTAGCTGTCAGTACCTTTCTGTCCGCCCCAAACCTTACAGCTTCCTGCTATGTTTCTGTGTGAGTCAGGATTTACAGATCAGTGCTGAAGCTTGCAGGAGCAGGGAAGTGTAACCACGTGAGCAGTATCAGCAGAATCTCAGGTGTGTGTGTGTGTTGGGGTGGGTGTTTGTGAGACTCAGCATGTATTATTATTATTATTGTTTGTCTCTTGTGGTTACGTGGGGAATCGGACATGCCTGCTATGCTTCTTCACTTTCTCATTTCTTGCCCCTCCGCATCAATCCATGTTCTGTTGTTTTCTCAGGGTCGAGTTCATTTATAGCACTTTATCTACAGAGCATCCAGCCAGCATCATTAATTATAAATCAAACAATACAAGCACTACCATCCTGGCTTTCATCATCGGCTGTAGGTTTTGGCAGCTATCCGTCTTTGATAAGCCAAATCTGATTATATTGGAGGAATGTTATTGCTGAGACTAATCCCACTCCGAAAGCTATCCCCTTAGAAATTTAAAACGAGGTCAAATTCTAACAAGCTAAGACTCAAACTCTCAGAATCCCAAATAGTTTCCATGACGAAAGGCACTAGTGACTTTGCAAAGAAAACTTTCGAGGCAACCGGAAGAGCCCAGACATCAATAGGAAGCCAGTGAGAGCCCCATCTCTGAACAAACACACACAAACCCATTTCCCCATCTGTATGCAGTATTCAATGCAGCAGCAAGGACAATATTAGCATGAAACAAAACACACATTTACATAACAGTACAACAACATTTGCCGTTCCAGGAGGAAGGTCACATTGTGTTTCTTTAACGTTTGTTTGTGTGTTGGCGCATGCTCCCTCTAAGAGTGACATTTTTATTTGTGCCACATTGTTACTGCGTGTCACTTGGTTCTAGTAAACTGCAGAGTGGCTGTTTGAGCTGGTTTTCATTGCATTTGATCTAATGTATGTCAAACACACCTGATATATTGGACTGACTCTGGATTGACTTTGTTTCTTGTGTATTTTAGGTGCGTGTTCATTTCTTTGTTTGTATAGGGGCACTTGCAGTGCCCCTGTGTGTTTGTGTGCGCGCTTGTGTTGTGTGCATGTGTTGGTAAGTGTGTTTATGTGTGTGTTTGTGTGCAAGTGTGCGTGCGTGTGTGTGTGTGTGTACCTGGGTCCACTCATTAGTCTGAGGGTCATAAGACTCCACAGTGTTGAGGTACACCTGCCCATCGTAACCGCCCACTGCATAGAGACGGTCGCCAAGGAGACACACCCCCACCGCGTCCCGGCTGATGCTCATGGGCGCCACAGTTGTCCAGGCGTCCGTCTGGGGGTCGTACCTGCAAAGACCCGCACAAACGCACACGCACAAACATACACACAACTTTTGTAAAAAGTGATTATTGGAAGAATGTTACCTGCACACACACACACACACACACACACACACACACACACACACACACACACACACACACACACACACACACACACCACACACACACACACACACACAATGCCCTCGCATCACACACACACAAACACACACAAACACACCTCTCCACACAGTCACTAAGCCGCGAGGAGAGGGAGGAGGCCGGGGCATCGTGGCCTCCGATGGCGTACAGGAAGCCATTCCAAGTGGCCACGCCCACTCCACCACGCCGCTTAGCCATTGGAGAACACCCGCTCCACCTGCAGCCAACCAGGAAATAACAAGCAAGGATCAATCGTTTATATCGTCAGTCAACTAAAAGACAAAACATAGACGTTTTGCTTATCTCAGCCCTCCCTTATGAAAAGGCCAATAGAAACAGTGATGTCCTCCTGATATTCCGGCTCGGTCATTAGTGGATCATTTGGTCCAAAGTGACTAATAGTGAATCCAGATGTCATAAAGGAGCGAGTAGGGGCAGCCAGCTTGTTCAAGGAAGCGAAACGGTAGGCAGTGCGAGAACCTTTGGCCTGGGAGTCAAACGCCCGTACCACTACTGTCACGCCTCGCTCTGCTCATTGAGTCATGTGTTTATTGTTTCAGTCATTTCCTCATCGTTGTCCTTTTTCCTTTGTCTAATTCCCACCTCTATCTCCTCACTTTGCTCCCCCCTTGTGTCTCCCACCTCTGTGACTGTCCTCCCTCCCCTTGGTGAGTTCACCTGTACCTCGCTTTCGCTCCCCTCCTCGTGCATTTAGCCAGCGTGTTTCCCTCGCGCCAGTCCGCCTTTGTTCCCGGCATCAAGCTTCCCAGCCCTTCCCCCCAGATTATTACTGTTCCTGGTTCATTGATTCTGGCTCCTTTTTCCCCAACTACACCATTTTCTTCTCCGTGCCGGATTCTTTGCCTGATCACCTCATTGATTATCCGTGTACCAACCCTTGTTTCTAGCAGTGAAGACGATACAGACTTTATGCTTCTGAGTCAGGCATGAGTCTTTTTCCCTGTGGCTGCACAACTAGCCTAATGGCTGGTAATGATAGCAACTACGCTATCCTGCAGCTAGCTAGAACCATTTGGATGACATAGTCCTCCATTTACGGACATGGAGACCTCGTAGCTGTTTCGTCCATTTCTTTAAATCAGGAAATAAGAAATAGACTCATAAAACACACACGCCACATACGGGAGTATGTAGGCCTGGAGCAGGGATACACTGTTACAGCAGGTGATGTCATGTCTGACCTGTTGGTGTGGGGGTCAAAGCACTCGACGGAGCGCAGGCAGGATGAACCGTCTCGCCCTCCCACCGCATACAACCTGACACAGAGACAGAGATACATTAAGGATACATATAGAGAGAGATACTAGGAGAGATAGTATACATGAGAGACAGATTCAGTAAAAACAGAGTGAGATAGAGAGAGGGGGAGAGCAAAGGATAGATATAATAGATAGAGTGATAGAGAGGGAGAGAGAGAGAGAGACATGTATAGTATAAATAGAGAGACAGATAGAGAGGTTGAGAGATGGAGAAACAGAGATGGAGACAGAGACCGATATAGGTAAAGGTAATATTGCACAGGTTCTGGAAGCCCCTTTTCAATTTAGTGACAGTGAAACAGCTGGGACTGTTGAGCCAAGTGTGTGTGTGTGTGTGTGTGGACTTGTGTGTTGGTGTGGGTGTGTCTGTCTGTGCGCACGCGTGTGCATGAGCCAATTTCAGCAGCGGAGGAGCGAGTGAGGGGAGCAAAATAAATGAAGCAGCACTTTTGGGGTATCAAACCCAAACCAGTCAGTGTCTGTGAATAACTGTGGGCGACGGCATGAGGCCATAAAGATGTATTCCGTGTGTGTGTGTGTGTGTGTGTGGTGTGTGTGTGTGCGTGTGCGTGTGTGTGTGTTTGTGTGTGTGCTTGCTTGTGTGTGTGTGTCTAAGAAGGACGAGAAAACCGTTCAAACCGATGTAATAAGTTTCATCAGGCAATACACACACACACACACACACACACACACACACACACACACACACACACACACCACAGTACTACTTGGCATGTTTAGCGCATGGTTGCTATATTAATTACCATCGCTAAAGACCTTCCCTGTCGTTGCTGCCGATGCTAATAAAGGACACAATATTATCATGCTCAGATCTCCTCTGTTGAATATCATGGAATCCTGGGAGCCGGGATAGGTCACGACACCAGCTTGGTACTGACTGCAGCCATCGTTCATTGTTCTCCATTATGTGTGTTCATTACAGGCACGTGTTCATGTGTTCGTGTGTGTGTGTGTGTGTGTGTGTGTGTGTGTGTGTGTGTGTGTCTGGGTGTATGTTTGGTGTGTGCGTCCATGTGCATGTGTGCGTGCGTGCGTGTGTGCGTGCCTGCGTGTGTGGATGTGTGTGTGTTTTAGTTTGTGATTGCCTCTAGATTAGCTCATTAGTCCTGACACTGTGATTGAAAATACATCCCCCTCTTTCCCATTCCGTTTGCATCCACACATCCAGCTGCTCGGGGCAAGCAAAGGCAGGGAAAGGACTACATGCACAGCTACAAAATGTAAAGAATATACTGGCTTCAGACCTCGCTCCACCTCATTCGTATTCCCCCTCCGTATTCAGTACTGCAGGAGCCACTGACACTGTTCTCTGACCTCTCCCACGTAGCAGGTTCATATATATGTATATATATCTTGATCTATAGATATATCTGCTCGCCTCAGGAAGAGAAGCTTTTCCAAGGCTCCAGCAGAGTGATCAATGTTCGATGGCTTGAGGCAGATTAGTCTGACCCTGGGTGGGGTTGGGCCAAGCTGCTTTAGAATGTTGACCACCTTCCAAGGATTGCCTTAATGTTGTTGTTTTGGTCGTATTCAAATATTTTTCTGCAAGAACTGCAACGTTAAATTTCTGAAAATGATAACCTGAAATGATTGCTCTTTCGACATGAAATATGTGCTTTGTGAATGAAAGAATCGCTCAATGCTCAAATCGAGGAGACTTTGTTGGTGGTAAGTGATGCTTACAATGTCTGATGAGCTGTGCTGAAGAGCTCCCCCTTTGTCAGAGTTCACAGTGGACTAATCCATCAGCCCAATCGACACTGTAGCCCAATCAAAACCTTAACATTAATCTCTCTACCAAAAGGAGACATGATCCCACAGTTGATGCTTTTTGTTTTGAAAAACAAAATACTAAATCAACATCATTCCCTCTACATTAAATTACTTTTACTATACTCAGTGTGCGAAAAATGGGGGGGGGTCTGGGGGGCTCTACCCTCCCGATTTACAATGAGACCCCCTGAAAGCCTCAAAAGCACATTTGAGGGGGGTATACAATTTTGTCAAAAATAAAATATATAGCCTATTATTTTATTGTTACTAATGGTCACTTAAATGTTTTTAAGATCACCCTGTCCAGTGTTCAGAATTCAAAACATTTATTCACAAATATAGGGTTAGGGTTAGCAAATTAGCCATGTTCGCCAAACAGAAGAAAGACGTGATGTTGAAAAGTCATACTAAAAACGGCTAGCAAGCGAAAGCTAAACCAGTTGTGCAGTGACTGAATTGTCATGATAGAACTGGGACATAGGCAGGGGTGGGACTGGGACAAAAATTTCAGCCCTGACATTTCTGTCCAGACCAGCCCACTACATTATCAGCACTAGGGGTGGGACGAGGCGAACGGGAAGAACCCTGTATGTACTTGATTAAAACAATTTAATCGAGTACATGTATCCGAATAATAGTACAGCACTGTAAATAGCAGTTGTTGCTGTTGCTGACAAGAAAGGTGTAAAACCCGAACAGGAAGTTAACAGACCTCTTATGGTCGCTGCATCTCCACCCCCCATATCTACATATCTACAAAACCCTTGTTAGATATCACACTTGATCCAACGCTAAATTCTCTCTTGCAGTTTTTAGTCTGTGACTGTGAAAATCTCTTGGTGTAAGCCCAGCATTAGTTAAAACCAGACTCGGACAATAATAACAAAATATCCTGACAAATAATCTAAATAAAAAACATATTATAGAAAGTAGCAGCATTAAAGCTGAAACTCATTTGTTTTAACGGTGACTCAGTCATTATGAAAACATAAATAGAGAATTTAATTTTTTTTTCTCATATACGTGTCATATTCTCATATAAGTGTATGTGCACATGTATGTATTCATGTGCACATACACGTATATGAGAATGCATATCTATTCAGACCTGTGATTCATGTCTTAGACTTTTTCCACACAGCTATAGATAAAAAAAAGATTCAATTCTCTATTTATGGTTATATTTAGGTCAATATATATATTGCCCTACTTCCTCTTCCACAGCCAGACAGCGACACTCTTCACCAAATTCATGACCTGCAAGAAACAGCAAACAGAACTTGTACTCAGTATCTGTGTACTGACAAGTATATGTAGTGTGAACCCTCCGGCAGCGAGGCGGTTATAAGGGCGGTTGCCGGGCGGTGTGAAGGCAGCCGTTTTCAGCTCCGTCCCGACTCCCGCGACTCCAGCCCATGCCATGAGGTCCCGCCCACCCTGGTTTGTTTTGTGATTGACAGCACTGTCAGGGCACTCTGAGCCTGTCAGCCTATGATTGATTGACAATGACAAACATAGACCAATAATACGTATCGATGCTGGCAACCCACTGCTAGCCCTCTGTAGCCCATTGGCCGGCCCAATTGGAGGGAATTCAACGGCCCACCGGGACGATGCCCGGTATTCCAGATGGCCAGTCCACCCCTGGACATAGGGTGCACCGTGCATAAGATGAGTGTGTGCGACTGTGTGCGTGCATGTCCTTTCCGGCTTCGGCATACTGCATGGTTAAGAAGGAGTTGTGGTTGGTTGTGGTCTTAGTGAAGCAGCCTAGCCTTTCAAGTTGGAGTAGGCCTAATTGTTTACGTGCGTGCGGAGAGTGAGAGAGAGAGGCGCGCGAGTGAGAGAGAGCGCACCTGCCGTGGTGATGTTTGGCTTGTTGTGTAAAATGTTGTCAGCATCCGCCGTGGATGGACGAATGTGCTTTGTGTATGTGTTCAATGATGTATCTGTCTGACCGTATTTGCTGTAGATGGATGGTTAAATAATGTCACACGATCGGTCATACTGCAGGCTTTCTTTCGCAAGTGCACTGATTGCGTGCCAGTCTCCGATAGGCTATACCTGGCATTTATTCAGTTGTTGATTGCTCTTCTAAGTGCGCCATATTGGTGCCAATTATTGTTGTGTTTGCATTGTAATGCACAACTTTGCCTCTCCTTGTTATAAAACATTGTGCATCCAAACGTGCATCCATCCTATGTCAGTACTGACCTAGGAGGCTGCATTGGCTAAAGTGTTGCTTTACGAATAGGCTACTATAGCATATCGGATTATCAACAATTGTTGTGTGCCTGTGTGTGTTGTCATGTAGGCTATAGACTGATTGCTTGCATCCATGAAATATTGTAATGTTATAGGCCTACTGCATATTGAGGTAATTTAGATCGGTATTGCGCAACAATCGGGGGACGGGGACCCCCCCGAATATTGACGGGTAACTGACTGTACTGTATAGAATAGTGCCATTAGGGCGCCATTGATTTGCTTCTGTGGTCTTGAGATCATTTCTTAGAACTCTAGACTGGTTTGTTTCGCAAGCCTCTCTGGCGGAACGCTGTACATTTGAATGCACAGAATACACACATATAAGTGTGTGTGTGTGTGTGTGTCTGTGTGTGTGCTTGTGTGTGTGTGTGTGTGCGTGCGTGTGTGTGTGTTTGTGTGTGTGAGTGTGTGCGTGCGTGCGTGCGTTAACTCACTTCCCGTTGAGCACCGCCACGCCCACGGTGCTCCTGGGTGTGGACATGCTGGAGATAAAGCTCCACAAGCGTGCCTGCGGGTCCCACCTGGTCCACACAGGAAATGAAAAACGTGATTTATGAACGCCTTTAGGCCGCCAAACACACAAGACAGACTGCGCTGGGAAGGTGGAGACCTTAACCCAGGACCCTGGCTGATGTGATTTAGGAACAGCTAGGGGGCGTTGTGAGGCACGGTGCTAGGCAGGGCTGATATAAAACGCTAGCCAAAACGGTTACTATAGACTACCTTGTAAGACTTCCAAAATGAGCCCATACATAGCAACATAAAATGGGACCATTTATTGCATCATTCTTCCGACAAACAGTATAGTTCCTCAGGACAGCAAAACGGTTGCTAAGCAACACAGCTTAGAAACAGTCTAATAAGGCTTTAAAGATTGGTGATGGTTAACATTTATCTTGACATCGCCATCATTTTTTTACAGTATTTAGAATATTATTTTACAAGGCTAGAAAGTGGTCCTCAATCAGAATTTGTGGACCACAACTATCTGTTTTATAATAGAAATTGAGAATTCTGGTATATTGTGTCTCTAAAATATAACAGATTCAATTAAATGACAAAAAAAAACTATTAAATGTAAAAATAAAGAAAAAGCAAAAAAAAGCATCAAATGGACAAATGAGGATAACTAAAGGTACATATTCTTATTTTAAGAAGTACAAAGTCCTAAAATATATATATTATTGCATATTCTATATATTTTCAGCCTTTTTGAACATAAATCAAGCAACGCTCCATTGGTCCATGTCCCACACATTACAGCTGACCACTATCCAGGACTCACTCTATCCCTCCCATCAACAGTGAGGTCCAGCTAGGCTCTCCTGCTGTTTGCCGTGCTATCAGCAGGATATAGATATGGACCCTCGCCCCTTACCTCTCCACCGTGCTGAGGTAGCTCCAGCCGTCATGCCCCCCGACCGCGTACATGGGCCCCTCCAGGACGGCTACGCCTGTGAACAGAGAACACGTGTCAGACCACTGCATGCCCGGAGGTGTTTGGCGCTGCAGGGACAACACCAGTCCGGGAGATCAAACCCTCAGGACGGTCTTTCTTCACCAAACCCTCAGAACGGTCTCTCTTCAGCAAACCCTCAGAACAGTCTCTCTGCACCAAACCCTCAGAACGGTCTCTCTTCAGCAAACCCTCAGAAAAGTCTCTCTTCACCAACCCGCAGAATGGTCTCTCTTCATCAAACCCTCAGAACAGTCTCTCTTCATCAAACCCTCAGAACAGTCTCTCTTCATCAAACCCTCAGAACAGTCTCTCTTCAGCAAACCCTCAGAACAGTCTCTCTTCATCAAACCCTCTGATATAATTTCAATCAGAAGCGACTAGTATTTAAAATGAACCACAACATTTATTGACTTTTGGCGATGAGACACCATCAAATGATTCTTCATGGGGACCATGAGGTATGCCGGGATATGATCCCCCCTTGATGGTGTCTAGACGCTGCTGGTGGTGTGACTAGGATAGGGAGGAGGGCCTCAGCCCTGGAGGCGGTAATCTATTTATCCTTAGACAGGTGGAGCTTAATCCCGGAGGGGGAAAGGATGGAGGAGAGTTACAACGAGTCTCATTGGAACAAAAGACCAACGACAAGCATGAATTAGAGTTGTTTATGAACTTGTGCATTGCCCTGCAATTGTACTTTTGTTAATGAATATTTGATCCTGATTGGTTGAGAGATGAAGGGGAGGGGCCTGCGATGACAGCGTTGCAATCTAGAGCCCAACATAGATCGAAGATGAACAGAAGGGGAACGTCGTCTGCCTGATTGAACTAAGCCATAGCTACATTTGTCAGATCAATATGCTGTGTCGATTCTGCCTTCGAGCATTTTCGCATGAATGCGCCTGCCACGAATGTAAACAATAGATATTTAGCACTGTGGTCATTTTGATGAGACATTTGGATAATTAATTGGTCTGGATTTTCACTGCTATGTTGTCCATAAAATCCGAACCGACCTAAACACATTGATTCCATAAGATAAAGTACTATATTGTCATTGTTTACATTTGTAAACAATGGCTCAAGTTAAACACTCTTTAGCAGAATTGGAACCTTGATCAATTATATTGGTATGGATGTTTTAGTGAAGCCAGGAGAGACAATTACCCAGATTTGATCACCCTGACCAGCGCTGTACTTTCAAAGGCCTGTGTGTGAACCATGGAAAGAGACTGAATAGGAAGAGGAGGAGGAGGGGGAGGTGGAGGAGGAGGACGGGGAGGTAGTGGAGGAGGAGGGGGAGGTGGTGGAGGACGGGGAGGTGGAGGAGGAGGGGGAGGTGGAGGACGGGAGGTGGTGGAGGAGGAGGGGGGAGGTGGAGGAGGAGGAGGGGGAGGTAGTGAAGGAGGAGGGGGAGGTAGTGGAGGAGGAGGGGGAGGAGGAAGGAAGTTGGGGAGGAGCTATATAGGCGCTGGAGGAGGAGGAGTAGGGGGAGGAGGGGGAGGAGGTATAGGAGGAGGAGTAGTGACCATAATATCCCAGCCAAGCCAGGATATTAATCATGGCTTGTTAGGATACTGGATGGCGATCCTCTGAACCGAAGGCATTCATCAAATGAACATCTGCAGCACCAGATGTGTTGATGAACTGCCCCACACAGGCCTGTCCTGCCCAAACACTACACTCACATACACACATACACACACAAACACACACACACACACACACACAACACACACACACACACACACACACACACACACACACACACACACACACACACACACACACGTGTATGTGTGTTCGTTTGTGCATGTTTGTGCACACGTTATGTTTGTCATTGAGGGAGTGAGGAGTGACTTGGTGTGTGCGTGTGTGCGTGTTTGCATTGCGCGTGTGCATCCAGAAGTGCGTGAACCCCCCCTCACCCAGGCCGTGTCTGTGCGTGGACATGGGGGGCAGGGCGCTCCAGCTCTTGCTGTGGGGGTTGTAGCACTCCACCGTGTTGAGGGTCTTCAGCCCGTCGCGGCCCCCCACCACGTGGAGGCGTCCGTCCAGCACGGCCACGCCGAACTGCAGCCGGCGGCCGCTCATGGTGGCCACCTGGCTCCAGGTGTCTCGCCTCAGGCAGTACTGCTCGATGCTGGTGGCCCCTGGACACAGAACGCACACGCCACGGGGGTCAGCACCGCCGGAGGAATCGTTTGGGGGTTCAACTCCGGGCGATGAGGTCCCTCTGGGGCGATGATGGATCATCATGGAGAACAAGCCGTGTGGCAGATCAGCACATACGCTACGACTCAGCAGCTTTCTCTGGACGGCGCTACGCCAGCGACGGCTCGGCGATGCGTTCATGCGTGCCGAAAGAGACGGGAAAATGTTTTGCCCGGGAAAAAAAAATCTTTGCGTGATGATGGTCATTTTCTGTGATGCATGTGAATGCGTGTGAACGATCTGCAACCTTGTCTTAACCTCTTGAAATATGTTTGCAGTATAAAAATAAAATGGAAATAAATAAAAGCCTTATGCATATGAGCCAGCATGACACGTATTGGGAGAGGGACCATTAACAGCAGGGAACCATGTCCTTAGGAGGATACGGACGCATACTAATGAGTACAGCCAGTACTCATTATCATACTAATGAGTCATCAGTCTGCTGTCGCTTTACATAAATGGTTTAACATTGTGTAGGGTAGACATGATATCTTCTCATCAGTATTTCGTTGGACTCCCAAACGGTCACACTCTTCTTTTTTTTTGACATCACCACCTGAAAACAATCCACAATACTTAAAATATCGTAACTACAGCCTTATGTAATATAGACAGCAATATTAACAGATACAGACCGTTGAATGGCAAACATTTTGGGATTGTTTTTTTCTAACCCTTACCCTAACCAATCAATAAATCAATAAATCAAATGAATCAAATAAACAAAAACATCAGACCCAGGGGATATCTTTCGGTTGGATACAACTTAAAAACCTCACTTTCTCTGCCTGATGTCTCCAACTTCCTCTCAATGGTTAAAAATGTATGGCTAAAAAAGTTTTTATTTTAACGTACTATATATTTTTTCGAAATCCTTTAATTATTTACAGACCGCAGTTTCGATAATTACACTGGCTCGCCTCGGTAATTAAACATGAACTCTGTGCTACCTTTGGTGGCGTCCATGCCCCCCACGGCGAACAGGGCCCCCACGGTGGCCTTGCGGGGCCGCGTGCGGGGGCTCTGCAGCAGGGGCCGGCGCTGGGGCAGCAGGTGGTACTTCATGCCCTCCATGAGCAGCCTCTGGCACTCCACACTGCCCCTGAGCAGAGGGCTGGC
>NC_044050.1:8346206-8351206 GCF_902167405.1 Gadus morhua | reverse complement strand
CAGATGGCGGACTGCAATGTAACCCATCATACTCCAACAGGCTGAACGCTGTGCAATGGCTGTATGCCTGGTTCCAACAGGCCTGTGATGTTAATGCATAAAGCAAGGGGCGGAGTTCCGCCCTGTTTCCTGTTACCGTACGGAGCGAGAGGTGGTCTCACAAGAGAGTATCTCTGTCCATTGTGAGACAGCCTCTACTATTTCCATTGATATGCTCTGTACTTTCCAGCTGAAGCTGCACTGGACTCCTGCAGACTTATTTATTGACTTCTACGTACTAGCACCCAGAGCTCTATAGCGACACACAGAACTAGAGTTGACTAATACAACTAAGTGGCTTTCCATCCCAGTACGGGCAGAACGGTTTCTAGGCTTGAGTCCCCATGCATGTGAATGAAAACAAGCACAAATAAAGCCACCACTCCTTCCACATAATTACCCAGGATTACAGCTCAATATTAATCCACTTAGAGGAAGAGAGAGAGAGGGAGAGAAAGAGAGAGAAAAACAAATAGTGAGAGAGAGGGCAATATAAATTAAATCTCGGGGAAGGCCTTTGAAACTAACTCGGTATATGAACGTAAAGTGATCGGAACGAAGCGCAAACAAATTAGAGGAAACAGAAGGAGAGTAGACAAAGGATGTTATGATAACTGCATTTCCTTTGTATAGCGCTCTTCAAAATACTCTCTATAGCAAGTATAAACCCACATAATAAAAACGTGAAAAAACGCGGCTAGCAATAGCTATCAATTACAATAAAATGGGTTCATAATTGGTACAGAAAGACGAGCCAATGTGACAACATGCAATCAGAGAACAAAGAAAGGAAGCAACGGAATAGTACAGAATAACAATTGAGCGGCTGAGGCTGCTTTTTTCACGGTCACCATAGCAACCCCCCGCATAGAAACATAGTAAGTATGGTGATAATGGGGTATTGAACCGATCTGGAGGCAAAGACCAACAAGAGGTTGTTAGGGAGAGATCCATGTGCATGAAGCGAACGTCAACCGCCTAATGATGCCTGAGAGAGGTGTAGGCGGAGCGGGAGGAACGAGGGCAACTCAAGGAACAGAAGACTTTGTCTGCCTGGAATACTTTGTACGTGTGTGTGTGTGTGTGTGTGTGTGTGTGTGTGTGTGTGTGTGTGTGTGTGTGTGTGTGTGTGTGTGTGTGTGTGTGTGTGTGTGTGTGTGTGTGTCTGTGTGTTGGTCTGTCTGTCTGTCTGTCTGTCTGTCTGTCTGTCAGTGTCTCAATTTCTGTCTGTGTGTGTATATGTGTAAGTGCGTGTGAACAGCATATGCGCATTAGAGCTGATTAATACTGCGTTATGAGGCTGAATGTGCTTTGGATTTCGGTTATTGTCGGTAATCAAATCTCCCACATTGTTCATGGTTGCTGCTCCCGTTGTTTTGTTCTCATGATATGATATTGGTTTAAATGTCCATGCATTTCGGCACATTGAAAACCTTTCTCAAGGTCAATGTCTACACAATGTAGGAGACGTTGGTTACATTGTGTGGCAATGTGTTTCCATGGTGATCACACTCAATATTCCACATATTTGATGTTGCAGTGACAATCTTCACACATTTATTTAAGTCAGTCCAAGTTGCTGTAGTGGTAAGGTCATTTATTAGTAATGAAATATATTAGTGAGGGAAATGGGTTGTTGAATTTAGACCGCCAAATTTCTGATCAATCAGGGCATCTCTTCCCTGATTGGTTCAGTGAATCCGAGGGAGGAGTGAGGGAGATCTCATTTTTATCTCACAGTATGAAACCAGTCTCGGTATTAAAACATCAATTTCAAGGAGCAGCACACTACTTAATCACACAACTTAATTTAGTTTCATTTCATTTAGACTTCACGTTATTCCTATACCTCTCACTTCAGGGGCCTATAAAAGGCTCGACAGGTATTTCCTTCAATTTAATTATTTGTGATTCTCACAGACTTTAGCACTCATCATTACACTAATATGTTGGGCTACGTCCTCCCCATCAGGGTATTTCGGCACAATAAGCATAAAACCCATTAACAGTACTTTTTGGACACTGCATTATAAAACTGATAGTGGACGTTCCCATATGACAACGAGGTCATACTGGCTCTCTGTAGACGTCAGCTGCTACTCTTCCACCTCAGTAACATCTCACGCCTTCGTCCCTTTCTGATGGTCACAAAAGCTCCAGCGCTCAATCATGCTCCTATCAGGAACCCTCTTGCCTGGCTCCTGACACCATGACCTCCACCCTCACACAGCTCCACTGGCTCCCTGTTAAACAACGGATCACTTCCACATCCTACCCCTCAACTACAAGGCACTGCACTGTCTAGCCTCAATCCACCTCTCTGAACCGCCTCACCCACACACCTCACCCACACACCTCACCCACACACCTCACCGGAGACTCTGCGATCAAAAGACTGCCTGGAAAACCCCCCTCTTAAAAAAGGCCTTTACTCAGGAATTACATTTTGCCTTTGTGTTTTCGAGTCAGAGTTTGTTTCCCATCCTTCAGCACCTTCCCTGTAATGCATCCTCGACTGACATAAAAGAGGCCTTCCAAAAACAAAGTACTATTATCATTATTATCATTATTGTCATTATTACTATTGTTCTGTGATCCCAGCAAAAGCTTCCCTTGCGGGTCAAGGGATTCGTACCCACAACCCACCATGGTGTAGGAGTGCGCGGCGCTCTGCAGGTCGCTGCAGCCCTGGGCGTCCGCGTAGGAGCGGATCCCCAGGCAGTTGGAGGGGTGGAGCTGGCGGACCAGGAAGGCGCAGCAGGCCTGCACCACGCGGGGCAGCTGCAGCAGGCAGGAGGCCGACAGCAGGGACTCGATGGTGTCCTCCCTCAGCTCCAGGCGACCTGCGGCGCAACGGCGGATGAGTGACCCGGAGAGGGAGGCCCGAAGGCCTGTGTGTGTGCGTGGGATTGCGCTTGTGTTTGCGTTTTTGTGTGTGTGTGGCTTTGAATGTGTGTGTGTGTGTTTGTGTGTGTGTGTGTGTGTGTATGCGTTTTTTTGTGTGTGTGTTTGTGCGTGCATGTGTAGGCATGTGCGTGCATGTGTGTGCATGCGTGCGTGTGTGTGTTTGTAGATGCATGTGTACGCGTGTAGGATTGCGTGTGTGCGTGTCCATGTGTGCCTGTAGTACTGTGAAATACCCACGACAAGATGTAATGTCATGCCCTTAAAGGATCATTGTGTCTTTCAGTACGGTAGGCTAGCGTAGTCAATAGAAGAGAGAAGCAAAGAGAAGAGAAGAGGAGTTGAGGAGAAAAGAGGAAGAGATAAGAGAGGAGAGGAGAGGAGAGGAGAGGAGAGGAGAGGAGAGGAGAGGAAAAAAGGCAGGGAAGAAAAGAAAAGCAGAGAAAACAAAAAGTCTTCCTCTTCGACTGAAAAAGGAGAGAGGTTGTACTGATCCACATATGGGACTTGTATTGGTACCTGTGTAGGCGTACTGAACCAGCATCCACAATGCATCTGGATCCACGCCCTCCATCTTTACCTCCTCCTGCTTGGCCTCCAGCACGTCACTAGTGAACATGGCCGCAAAGTAGTCGGAAACGGAGGAGAGGACCAGCCTGCGGGAGGGGGGGGAGACCGGATCAGAAAGGAGGTCTGGGTCCACTGCAAGTCGCTCTGGATAAAAACCTCTGATGAATGAATGACAGGTGCTGCGGGTAATACTGAAGAACTCATTGAAGTGTGATTTGTTAGGAAGGACCAAACCATCTGTCAGCAATTAGTGAGAATATCTGCTTTGAGTTGACCGTGCGTGTTTCTGTAGGAGCCTGTTTAGTTTTAAACCACTCCTGGCTAATTTTTGGAATTGGGAGCCGATGGAGAGCAGCGGAAACAACTGCTTGGATCAGAGAATTGCCGGTCAATCAAAGGTGCGTGAAAAGAAACACTCAAGAGCGAATTGTTTGGATTGAAGGGCAGAAGCAAAATGTTACTTGGGTGCAGTTCAAAAAGTTGGCTCCTGTCAAATATTTGTTTTTGCTTAGGATGGTTCCTAACTGACCATCCTTTACGAAAAGAAAGGAGATAATGACGTCCCACAATAATAAGCGGCCATCCACAAAACAAACTATCAGCCAAACCGATCATTATTATCATGCAACCATACGCATTTGGATTCATGTCGATAAGTGAGCGTTAGTAACCTCGTAAATCTGAAAAACATTTTGTTTCACTTTTGGACTGTTGACTATATTTATTTATTTATTTAAATTCCAACCATGGTAGTGAAGGGATATCTTTCACCAGGTTTGCAAAGTGTATATAGCCTGCATGAGGCAGCACAGGGCGAAGTATCTTTCCTTGACCTCGTTACATTTTCCATCAAGCTCAAGGGAAAGAGGATACAAAGAACAAAGGAAGCCATTTCTTTGACGTCCTTCTGCTGTTTTGTGCTCTCTCTTTTTTTATAACTGTCTTTGTGAGTAACCTACAGCAGCTCTAACATTAAAAGGAAAATAAAGTGAGAGAGGTGGATGCATGGTTGATGAAAATTGCATATTGCAAATATGCAATTAATTATTTATTTATTTTTCAATTCCTGCCTGTTGTCATTTGCTGCATGTCCTCCAAACTCTCTCCCACACTTCCAGGTAACTCTCACTGTATCCGCTATAAATAATTTAAAAGCTTAAAAATGCACAAATATATCTTTAGAAACCAGTCCCTCTACGTCCCTATCACAGTTACCAGGACGGAATCGTCTCTAAATTGAACGTTTGCTGCTTGTTCCTCATCTACCCGTCCTCATGTTTACATCTGCTCAGTCAGCCGACGCCTCCAACCGCAACGAGTCGGGATGACAATCAAGCAAACAAAATATTGCATATGCAAATGACTTTCAATTGGCTCCGGCCTCACTGTTTTATTGGGATGGCGGGTGTATCGGAGAACATGTAAAACTCCCCCCTGTAGCTATTAAATAGTCGATGGCGCGTTAGAAGGAATGCATTTTATATGGC
>NC_044050.1:8333706-8341206 GCF_902167405.1 Gadus morhua | reverse complement strand
ACGCACTCGCGGGCACACATGTTTACCATCCACCAATGTGCAGCATGCACGTTCGTAAAACACTTTGGAAAATCGGGATTGTGCCGAGCCCGAG
The DNA here is from genome assembly GCF_902167405.1 of Gadus morhua. Taxonomy (NCBI): domain Eukaryota; kingdom Metazoa; phylum Chordata; class Actinopteri; order Gadiformes; family Gadidae; genus Gadus; species Gadus morhua. The sequence goes on along the minus strand of NC_044050.1, from coordinate 8,341,112 downwards.
GGAATGCTTGCCTTTTTGCGAGGTTTTTGAGGCACACACAGCGCACATCTACCCACAGCTTTTTATTAGGAAGGAAGCGAGAGTACCTACGAGCAGCAACGAAAAACATCCATTCTGGTGATACTTCAGTGTGGCGGTACTTGGGTAACTTTTCTGGTGCGCGCCGTGTAAAACCATTCCTTACATCTCCGCAAGGAATACGACACGGCAGAGAAACCCTCAGAACATTCTGAAGTATTACCAGTCTGTTATTCTCGCACCAACGGTCGTATTTGTTGTTGCAGTTTTATAAGGAGACGCATTAAACTTCAACCGTCGCTCCAAGACAAACAACTGGTGGCGCGGTCTGCCTCTGAGCAGGAAGCTGAATGTAAATGAGTCGGGTGTGTGTCTGTGTGTGTGCGTGTGTGTGCGTGCGTGGATGCTTGCTGTTTGGACTCCAATGGAAAACGATAATGAGGACCAGCCGCTCCATTACCCCCACAGCATCCATGTCTCCCTCCATGCCCCCCATGTTCCTCCCTCTGCTTTAACCCTCTACACACACCGCTGGCTGCCCCACTCGCCCTGTGTGTGGGACTGAGGGAATGGGGATGGCGTGCTTGTGTGTACGTTTGTGCCTTGGTTTGTGTGTGTGTGTGTGTGTGTGTGTATATGTATGTGTGTCTGTGTCTATGTGTGTTTGTGTGTGTGTGTACATTTGTGCCTTGGCGTGTGTGTGTGCGCGTGTGTAGTGCACTTGCGTGACTGTGTGTGTGTGTGCACTTTGGCGTGTGTGTGTGTGTGTGTGTGTGTGTGGTGAGCTATGTTGATGGAATGATACAATTGGGTACTGCTAATTGACCCCTGCAGAGAATCAACAGGGACATTGCACAATGTGTGTGCATTTGCGTGTGCACGTGTTTATGTGTGAATGTCCTTGCCCATTGCAGATTTTTGGCAATGTCTGCATGCACGTAACACACAGCAGGATCAGAATGTTCTATGCAGCCTCCTTTAACCTGATGTTTACTGTCAGTGAAACCCAGACACTGTTTAAACGTGACGACACGGGCGACCCTGCAGCAGCATTAATCCTTATGTTTACCACACAGGAGCCAATCAAAACAGACATCATGGCGAACAAGTAAGAGGGACGGCAGACGAGGGGATGGGACGGGACGGACCGCCGGGGGGGTGGGGGTGGGGGGGGGGGGAAGAGAGCCTCTTGGCTCCGAGGACTCTGCTTGCCTCATCTCATCCCTGGACTCCATTAGGAGCGCTTGAAACCTCATCCACACGAGGCTGCTCAGACACACATGGGATCGATCGATAGACTTCGAAGCATGCAAGCATTCCCGTGCACGATCACACACACACACACACACACACACACACACACACACACACACACAGAGTCTTGGAGCATGTTTGTGATCTGGACTGCGTATTCCTGCAGAAGTGCATGAGGGCGCCCGTATGACAACCCGACCAAGTGCAAGGACAGGGTGGGATTGCGCACCGCAGGGCTGAATGCAATCTTGTCCACATGCACATGTTCAGACGCAGACACACCACACACACATACACACGCCATCACGGGTAAAGGAAACCATTTCGATCAGAGCACCGAAGGAGTGCTGTTACATCACATCACAGCTGATGGACACATCTGTGATGTGCACTTGGAGTATCCGAGAACTGTTTGTGTGTGTGTGTGTGTGTGTGTTTGTGTGTGTCTGTCTGTGTGTGCGTCTGCATTTGTGTGCTTCTCATTCACACATCTGTGAAGGTGCTTTGGTACTATATTAGTTAAATGGGAATTTATTTCGTGTGTGGTTATTTCAACACTCCCATGTGGCTGTATAAATATGAGGTCAAGACTACATTTCAAAACGATTTTTAGCAATCCATTCTCCCTTTTATGCGCTCATCGACACACAAACCACGAATAAATCTTGAAAGCCAAACAAAATAAGACAAATACCCATGTAGGTATATAGTGCATATGTGTGTGTCGTTGTGTCTGTGTGCGTGGGTGACTTATAAGTGTGCGTGTGTGTTAGCATGTTAGTAACACCCTATGAATCATTGATATCTTCTGATGTATGGCTTGGTAGCATGAGCATAAGCACGGAGCTCCATCATTAGACAGTACACATTTCCTGCACAGCTCTGTCTCCCTCTCTCTGTCTCTCTCCCAAATTCTCCCTCTCTCTCTCCATGTCTCTCTTATCTCAATCTCTATCCCTCTCCCTCTCTCTCACTCTCCATCTCTCCCTCTACCTCTCTCGCTCTCTATTTCTTTACTCAGACCCTCTATTAGTCTACATGTGTAAGTTGTATAATGCATGTGATCTATAATCTACAGCAAAACAAATGTACACAGAGCTTTAGGTGCTTTGTTTTTGTCTTCAATGCAACTATCAATGACATTTCTTTAATAGTTCATTGAATAGAAGTCTAACAAACACACGCACACACACACACACACACACACACACACACACACACACACACACACACACACACACACACACACACACACACACACACACACACACACACAATGTGTCAATTGTTTCTCTCGAACAATGAAAATTGTTCTGAAATGTCATGCGTTTTCATTGAAACACAATATATTTTATCATTTAACAATGTGTATGCGCGTGTGTGTGTGTGTGTGTGTGTTCCTATCCATGGTGTGTCCAAAATGATTGTACCATACAACGTTAATGAGCTATCGGCGACCCTGAATTATGTATAATTTTGATGACTAATAAATTACTTAATGCATTTTTAACAGAAATCCTTGAATAAGTCTAGAATGTTTTCCTTATACTCAAAGTTACGATGAATTTATATCAAATGGTTTGGGCATACGCACCAACTATTTTGTCCCACAGTAAAAGCACTGCTCCCTGAGTAGTTGTATAATCTACTACCTGCACGAGCTGGTATCGGTGTCCGCCTGATTATTATTAATCTCCTCGATGACCGGAGCCACGACTTCCTCTTCCGCCCCGGGAGGAGCAGCGTGCTCCGGCGGCGACAACGGGGGCACGGAGCCCTCGGCGCGGGGCTCCATGCTGGTATTGTGGCGGGAGTGAGAGTTCGACAGAGGGGCAATCCAAGACAGCGCCGCGGAGCTCCGGCACTCGGGCTGGCTGACGGACCGCGGACACGAGCTCCCGCCTGCCGCCCCCTCCTTCGATCCTTTCGCGTGGCGACCTCCCGACGAATCCACAAACTTTCTGTTGTTGTTGCTGCTGTGACACAAATTTGAACCCGCGCTGCCGCTCGCCACAAGACCGCTGTGACTCCCTGTGCCGGAATTCACGGGAATGGTGTTCCCGTTCCCGCTAGAGCCACTAAGTGAAGGTCTGCTGTTCCCGTTGCTACAACCGCTCACCGAGGGTCCGTCTCCGTGGCTGTCGCTCGCCCCGCTCCCGCCGGTGAAATACTCTCGTAGAGGCGGGGAGTGTAGAGGCGTAGGAACTGTTTGGTGACCGAACCACCTCCATCGGATCCGGAGGATCTGTTTCACGTCGAACTCCTTCCTGGAGGAAGAGCTCGAGCTGCCACTCGACATCCCAAGGTTTTGAGGGAAGAAATGGCGGGGCTGCCCGTGCCGCTGTAACTACCTACCGTGGGATAAACCGGTGGTTAAACGTGCGTCTCTCCTTGGCAACCAGCACTCGCCTGATAACCGAGAACCGAGGTAGCGAGTAGTCTATATTGGAGGGAGGGGAGGAGGGACAGGGGAGATGAACGTTTGCCTCATCAGACTTGCCTTCATGCCTGCTCTGATGTTTCTCTTTTAAGAGAGAGAGAGAGAGAGAGAGAGAGAGAGAGAGAGAGAGAGAGAGAGAGAGAGAGAGAGAGAGATGGAAATAGAAAGATGTGCGTTCCGTTGCCAAAGGCTTTTGCGCATAAATTCATTGCTAAATATGTTCCACGGCACATGTTTCCACTCCCTTTAAATTCCGAGTGAGATTATGTTGTTTTTTACATTTATTTAGGTCACTTAAGCCAATGTGATAACACAGACTTCAACGTAAGTCATTCAATATGGGGACCGACCAATAACCATGATGAAATATAAAAAATTAAATTAATTTGTAGGCTGTGTGTGTGTGTGTGTGTGTGTGTGTGTGTGTGTGTGTGTGTGTGTGTGTGTGTGTGTGTGTGTGTGTGTGTGTGTGCACATCTAATCACTCAATCCCTGCATGCATGTCAATGACTCAAAGTGATCATTATAGGCCCCGAAGAATAGGAAATTAAGCGATGGTTTATTATTTTAACTGGAGGAAGGAATGTGGAATGAAGAGAAGCAGGTAGAAAAGAAACCTTGAAACATTCACCTACAATTAATAAAAATCACGCATGCACAGATCCGCATCACAGTACACACACACACACACACACACACACACCACGCGCCACACACATGAACATGCACACGCATGCACACATGAACATGCACACAAACATGAACACACACACACACACACACACACACATACACACACACACACACACACACACACACAGAGCCCTCCATGGACCTGGGCAGCTATTGTCCTCGTCCTTCTCCTGGCCCACTCATCTCTCTTGGGGGGAGAAACCATTTTGCTACCTTCTCCCCTCCCACTCCAATGGAACACCCTCTCCCATGTCGCACTCTCCCACATTTCCCACTATCTCTCTCCAATTTCCTATTCTCGCTCACTCCAATTTCTTTCTCTCTCCTTCTCTGCTGTTTCCAGTCTCTCCCACTTCACATTCACTCTCCCATGTCCCACACTCACTCCCACCTATATCCCGCTCTCTCAGTCCCATGTCCCCTTCTCTCTCGCCACCATGTCCCTCTTGCTCTCCCTCCCATGTTTCTCTCTCTGTCTCCCATGTCCTCATCTCTCTCTTTCTCCTATGTCTCTGTCTCTCTCTTTCTCTCCCATGACCCTATCTCTCTCTCCCATGTCTCCCCCTCTCTATCTCTCCATCTGCATCTCTGTCTCCCATGTCTCTATCCCATGTCCATATCTTCCTCTCTCTCCCATGTTCCACTCTATCCCTCCCATGTCCCATTCTCTCCCTTCCATGTCCTGTTCTCTCTCTCCCATGTCCCTCTCTCCCTCTCTCTCCCATGGCCCTCTCTCTCTATGCAATGTCTCTCTCTCTCCCTCCCATATCTCTCTCCCATGTCCCTCTCTCTCTATCCAATGTCTCTCGGACATGAGACATGTTCTATTTTCCGGCAGGTTGACTAGACGGACTCCCCTTCGCCCCCTCCCCCCTCACCTTCTGGAATAACCTTCCGGAACATCTGTGGGATTCCAGAGGCACGGTGGTCATGTGACCCGAGGCTCATGCTCCCAATGAAATTCCAGAGGATAGAGATCCCTGAGAGGAATCCTTGTGAAGGGCAGCGCTTTCTTTCCTAATAATCAATAGATCAGTCAATGGTTGACTGACCTCTGACCCCCATTCCGACACACGGCCCACCGGCCCTGATTCAGCCGAGAAACCGGCTACGTCTGCACGTTTGAGCGGGAGATGAAGACACAGAATGATACACGGTCATACTGGAATGGCACACACACAGAAAAAAACTTATTTTTTACCAAGGGTAAATAACTAAAACATGGTATTAATCCGGGAAGTCCAGTTTTCATTGACTTAATGACGGCTTGGCATCTCAATGTCTTCCACTGGTCAATACAAGTCGATAGCAGTATGTAAACAAAGACATGATGCACATGCAAACACACCAGGCACACACACATATACACAGCCACGCACACATAAAAACACACTCAGCTGCGTCGACAGAGTAGGCCAAAATGGTGGAAATTCATGAAGGTCAGAGAGGGTCAGGTTGTCCTCATCACAAACAAGAACTCTTGTAAGTAAGCTTTCTCCCATTATGCAGCTTTAATCTTACCTACAGCCCCCTTTACAAGTTAAATTCTAGAGCACAGGCACACTCAGGATCAAGGTTTCTGGTCTGCTTGATCAATGAGAACACGCTGAGGCTCTGGATACAACTGGCCGTCTATGGTTGACTGGATTATTAACACTGAATACACTGATTATTACGGAATGACAAATTCCCCTAAAAAACAACACTATAGTCAATGGATCACAGACGCTGTGACACGCCTCTCTCTCTCGGTCTTCTGATTCTCCTGTTGCTATTACCTATCTGTTGCAAGGAGCTTGTGGGCGGGGCTGTATGGTTTCTGTTGTTTCAACAGCGACTATAAGCTGTTTATCCAACAGCAAACGCTGGTCACCAGAGACAATAAGGTCCTAGGGTAGACAGGGATGAGGTGCAAAGGATTCAGCGACTACTCAAGCAGTCCGATGTACAATAACAGGGACATCGTGCTAAAAAGAAGCGTGGACACAATCGCTGATCATTTTAATCTAACCATAAACGTTGTCTGTTCTTCAGATTGATTCTGTTCATACACATCTATTTACCCCTCTAGTACATCAGTGATCCTTACCGTAACCTCTGATATTTGGACATTGAATATTTGAATTTGCAGTTGCCTTTTACTGTTCATTTTAGTGGCATTGGGTCCTTTGGAAATGCACTCAATTGTTCACTTGTTTATATTTGTATTTATTACATAACGTTGCCTGTTAGCACATTTCTGCTGAACATGGGTTATTGCTCCTTACTGCTCTTTGACTTTTCTTACCCCCTTATATAGTTTATCTGTACATATTTACTACTTTCCTACATTGTACTACAAATGCTGCGCAAACATTTTCCTCGTGCTGAATTGAGTAATATATTACTAATAATCTTATCTTATAGTGTCAGGGTGTGTCACTTCCCCCACAGTCATTCTGACTCGTTGGTTCTGGATCTTTTGGTTTTGTGCGCTATGCAAGCTAGAGTCAACTGACTTCACCCTGCTGCGAAAGAGGTTTCTCATAGTGACTATAAAAGTTTAGTAGCCCCACACTTCTCTAAAGTTAGCAATAAAACGTAATAATCCAAATCCCAAACACCCCCCTACCCCAACGCCCTCCCCATCCCCAAGAGGCCCCTCGTAGGGAAGACTGCATGCCTCGACGGAAATTCAATATCCAAGGAAGGAAGTGTTGTATTAGTGTTCTCTTAGCGCGGCTCTATCACCGGGGAGGCCGGGAACAGGGCTCTGCGGAATAATGAACAAGGGAGGCGATTGGCTATTCCGCTGTGATCTTATTCAGATGTCTTTAATCATCGGCCACTTTGCACGACTCACTCGGGCTGCTGTAATCGGTCACGGGGCTGAGATACTGTCCGCCACACCCTCACAACCCGTGGAACGCTACAGGGACTGAGTGCACACAAACACACACACACACGCGCACACACACACACACGCGCGCACAAGCACACGCACACACACACAATTATATAT